>NW_011117593.1:0-2341 GCF_000146605.3 Meleagris gallopavo
ATAGGGACCCCCAGCCCCCCCAGCTCACCTCCTCCTTCTTGTAGGGCGCCTCCAGCATGGCCTCAATGACGATGTCGAAGTCGTCCGACGTCATCGCGTCCGTCTGCGGGACGGACACACGGACACCATGCGGACCCCATACAGACCCCACAGCGACGCGCAGCGACCCCATAAAGATCCCATAAGACCCCGAAAGCACCCCATAGCGACACGCAGCAACCGTGAGAACCCACAGCGACCCCATAAAGATCCCATAGCGACCAATAATGACCCCATAAAGACCCCATAAAAACCCCATAGAGACCACAGGAACCAATAGCGACCCCATAAAAACCCCATAGAGACCACAGGGACCAATAGCGACCCCATAAAGACTCCATAGAGACCACAGACACCAATACTGACCCCATAAAGACCCCATAGGAACCCACACAGACCAATAACGACCCCATAAAGACCCCATAAAGACTCCATAAAGACCCCACAGAAACCACAGACACCAATAGTGACCCCATAAAGACCCCATAGGGACCCCATAAAGACCCCATAAAGACCCCATAGGGACCACAGACACCAATAGTGACCCCACAAAGACCCCATAAAGACCCCATAGGGACCACAGACACCAATAGTGACCCCATAAAGACCCCATAGGGACCCCACAAAGACCCCATAAAGACCCCATAGGGACCACAGACACCAATAGTGACCCCACAAAGACCCCATAAAGATCCCATAGGTTCCCCAAAAGCACCCCATAGTGACACACAGGGACCATAAGAACCCACAGCAACCCCATAAAGATCCCATAAGACCCCATAGGAATCACAGACACCAATACTGACCCCATAAAGACCCCATAAAGATCCCATAAGACCCCAAAAGCACCCCATAGTGACACACAGCGACCATGAGAACCCACAGCGACCCCATAAAGATCCCATAAAACCCCATAGGGACCACAGGCACCAATAGTGACCCCATAAAGACCCCATAAACACCCCATAGGAACCCACAGAGACCATAAGAACCCACAGCGACCCCATAAAGATCCCATAGGGACCACATAAAGACCCCATAAAGACCCCATAAGGACCCCATAGGGACCACAAACACCAATAATGACCCTATAAAGACCCCATAAAGACCCCATAGGGACCACAGACACCAATAGTGACCCCATAAAGACCCCATAAAGATCCCATAAGACCCCAAAAGCACCCCATAGTGACACACAGCGACCCCATAAAGATCCCATAGGGACAAATAATGACCCCATAAAGACCCCATAGGAACCACATAAGGACCTTATAAGAACCACAGACACCAATAGTGACCCCATAAAGACCCCATAAAGACCCCATAGGGATCCACACAGACCAATAATAACCCTATAAAAACCCCATAAAGACCCCACAAAGACCCCATAGGGACCCACATAGACAATAGGGACCAATAGTGATCCCATAAAAACCCCATAGAAATCCAGTAAGGTCCATAGGGACCAGCAGTGACCCCATTAAAACCCCATTGAAACCCCATAGGGACCCACACAGACCAATAACGACCCTATAAAGACCCCATAGGGACCCACAGACACCATAGGGACCCCATAGGGACCCCACACAGACCCCACAGAGATCCCACAGTGACCCCATACAGACCCCATACAGACCCATAGAAACCCCATAGAGACCCACAGCGACCCCAAAGCACCCCATAATCCCCCGTAGCCCTATAAACCCCCACAGCCCCCATAGCCCTATAAGCCCCGTAAGATCCCGTAAGGCCCCCCATAACCCCATAAAACCCTATAAGACCCCTCACCCCATAAACCCCCACAGCCCTACAAACCCCATAAACCCCCATAATTCTATAAACTCTTATAAACCCCCATAACCCCATAAGATCCTATAAGCTCCCACACCCCATAAAACCCTATAAGCCCCACAAATCCCCACAGCCCTACCGGGCCCCATAAAACCCATAAGGCCCTATAAGACCCCATGGCCCCATAGGGCCCCAGAGCCCTATAAACCTCATAAAACCCTATAAACCCCCATAACCCCATAAAGCCTTATAAACCTTATATACTGCCACAGCCCATAAAACCCTATAAATTGCCAAAACCCCATAAAGCCTCATAAGGTCCTATAAACCCCCACAGCCCTATAAAGGGCCATACCCCATAAAACTCTATAAACCCTATAAACCCTTATAAGGTCCCATAACCCTATAAAACCCAATAAGCCCCCATAGCCCCATAAACCCCACAGGCCGCATAAAACCCTATAAGCCCCCATAAAGCCCCATAACCTCCCACAGCCCCATAAACCCCATA
>NW_011117593.1:2975-5046 GCF_000146605.3 Meleagris gallopavo
GGAAGCACTGCGCCTGCGCGACGCTCGCCCCGCCTCTCGAGCCTTGCCATTGGTCGACGCGCCGCACGGAGCCCACCGACTGGTCGGCGCGGAGCGGAGCGCTGATTGGGCGCAGGGAGAGGCGTGGCCTCATTGGCTGCCCGCCCGCTGTCGCCGTGACGACGCGGTCCCGCCCCTTCCGGGAGCGGTGTTGCCATAGAAACGCGGCCTAGTGGGGGGGGTGAAGCCTCTGGGAGCGGAAAGCGGGACAGTAGGGGCAGAAAACTGAAGAAAATGGGCAAAAAATGGGACAAAGTGGCACGAAATGGGACAATCCAATAAAAGATGTGGGGAAATTGGCGTGAATGTGGAAAAGCGTCCTTAAAATTGGGAAAATTGCAGCAAAAAGGGGATATTGAGGAAACGTGCATACAGAAGAGAGTTTG
Source organism: Meleagris gallopavo (assembly GCF_000146605.3). Taxonomy (NCBI): domain Eukaryota; kingdom Metazoa; phylum Chordata; class Aves; order Galliformes; family Phasianidae; genus Meleagris; species Meleagris gallopavo. Next base: position 3,401 of record NW_011117593.1, read on the forward strand.
GGGCAAACGGGGACAAAACGGGGAGGAAGAAGTTGAAAATTGGCACCGCGGGAGCAAAATATGAGCAAAAATGGCCACAGATAACGGCCACAAAAGGAGCAATGTGGCCTCCGAGCCAACATGGCCGCCGCACCCCACAACGGCTGCCCCCAATCTAAGATGGCCGCACCCAAACCAAGAGGATGGCCGTTAACCCAAGATAGCCACCCCTAATCCAGGAAGTCCGCCCCCAACGCAGCATGACCCCACTCCCCAAGATGGCCTTCAACCCAAGATGGCCACCGCCAATAGAACATGACCACCCCCAACCCAGTGTGATCCCAATCCAAGATGTCTGCCCTCAATCCGAGATGTCTGCCCCACATCAATATATGGCCACCTCAATCCAAGATGCTTGCCCCCATCCCAATATGGCTGCCCCCAACCCAAGATGTCTGCTCCAAATCTAAGATGTCCACCCCCAACCCAAGACATCCGCCTCCAATCCAAGATGTCTGCCCCCCACCCAAGATGTCTGCCCCCATCCAAGAAGTCCTCCCGGAAGCCAAGATGTCCGCCACAGGAAGTGCCACTGCTGAGTCTTTATTGCTCACAATCCGATGGTGTAGGAGCGGCCAGCGGGGTTGTGCAGGGCGGAGCAGGCCGGCTCGGTCACGGCCCACTCGTACCAAACCTTCTGTGGTGCCGCACGGCGCCAGAACGACAGCACCACCGTCTGCCCTGCCTGCACTGCCATTGGCTGCTGCGGGGAGAGGGGGTGGGGCTTAGTGACCAGGCGGCCAATCGGGGATGGTGTCCCAAGACCACACCAATGGATGGATCCAACATGGCTGCCCACACTTAAGATGACCGCCCACCCACCAATGGACGGATCCAAGATGGCTGCCCACAGTTAAGATAGCCGCCCTCCCACAAATGGATGGATTCAAGATGGCTGCCTCCAACCAAGATGGCTGCCATCAAAGGATCCCAAGGCATCCGAGATGGCCACCACCAAAGGAACTCAAGGGATCCAAGATGGTTGCCAACAACACAACACAGAAGATCCAAGATGGCCACCATCAACGGAACACAAGCAGGCTCAAGATGGCTGCCTCAAGCCAAGACGGCCTCCCAATTGAAACCAATGGACGCATTCAACATGGCCACCCCCAATGAACCTAATGGACAGATCCAAGATGGCCGCCCATTGAACCTAATGGACAGAGCCAAGATGGCCGCCCCCAGGCATACCTTTAAAGGGAAGAAGATGGGGAACCAGGAGAACATCCCAGGTGAGTGCGTCTCTGGGCGGATACCTGTGGGGCCACGCCCACCATTAGCCCCGCCCCTTCCTCCCACTCTCATTGGCTGCCGCCAAGCCACGCCCCTCTACCCATCCAAACCCCACCCACTTCCCACAACACCCATTGGCTGAGTCACCCCGCATTAACTCCGCCCCCTACACGCACACGGACTCTTCATTGGCTAGCTTGGTTCCCCACACTCCCCCATTGGCCAGCCCAGGCCCCACCCCATAATCCTAAACTCCACCCAAATCCCCCATGATTTCCACAGTAGCCCCACCCCCCTGCTCCCTCATTGGCTACAACCACCTTAAACCCCGCCCCATAAAACTCAAGTCATGCCCACCAATCAAAAGCCCC
>NW_011117593.1:5854-6519 GCF_000146605.3 Meleagris gallopavo
TACAGCTATACCTAACCCCGCCCCTCAACCACAAACCCCACCCATTCCCAATTGACTCCCACAGTAACCCCGCCCCCGCTCAGCTCCCATTGGCTACAAGCACCTCAAGCTTAACCAACCTTACGCCACGCCCCCAGCCACAAGCCCCACCCCTTCACCCCACCACCCTCGTTGACTACAGCAGAAGCCCCGCCCCCTCCTTCCCCTCGGCCCTCCCATTGGCCGGCTCTCCCCGTCCCGTGCCGCGCCATTGGTGGCAGCGCCGTACTGAGGGTGACGTCCCCATACAGGGTGGTCTCGAAGTACCCCGCGAAGCCGTGCAGGGCCGTGGTGACGCCCACCGGGAACGACAGCAGCCGGTAACGGCTGTTATCCTCTGACGGGTCTGCAACCGGAAGGGGCGGGGCTACGGTCAGGGCACGGCCCCCCCTCGCGGTGACCTCATCGTGGGGGGCGGAGCCACCGCGAGGCCACGCCCACATCGTGGTGTCAACGGTGGAGAAAGGGAGGCGTGGGAGGGTGAAGGGGAGGGGCTAGAGTCAGACCACGCCCCCGTTTGTGATGTCATCTTGGGGGAGGAGCCACCGTGAGGCCACGCCCACATCGCGGTGTAAACAGAGAAAGGGAGGCGTGGGAGGGTGAAGGGGAGGGGCTAGAGTCAGGCC
>NW_011117593.1:12743-13166 GCF_000146605.3 Meleagris gallopavo
CCCCTCCCAGCCCCACACACCTTCAGCAGCCGGCCCAGCAGACGCTGGTGGGGCCGGGATAAGACAGGGAAGCCCTTCTTGTTGGTGAGGAAGATGCTGGTGGGCAATATGGCCGCCCGCAGAGGCTCCCCCAACCAGCGGTCGATGGCCTCCGCCGACGGCAAATCTGGGCCCACCTCCAGCGCTGGGTGAGGACGAAGAGAGGCCACGCCCCCTTTGAGGCCGAAGCTCCGCCCACTCCCCCGTTCCCACCCCCATACTGCCCTACGGAGGCTTAGGCCCCACCCCCTTGCCCAAAACCACGTGGCCCCGCCCCCAAATTGGAAGAATACAGGATTAAGCCCCGCCCACTGGAGATGTAGCCACGCCCACTTCCTCATTGCCCCGCCCCAACCCCGCTTTCTCTAGTTAGTTTTCCCCCAT
>NW_011117593.1:13327-14277 GCF_000146605.3 Meleagris gallopavo
CCAATCCCCCCACTTCTTCTTGCCATGGCTCCACCCCTTCCCCCACCACTCTTCCCCTTCCTGCCGCGGCCCCGCCCCTTCCTGCCGTGGCACCGCCCCTTCCTGCTGTGGCCCCGCCCCTTCCCGTCACTCACCCAGCCCGACCCTCTTGTTGTAGTCGCACAGAGTCCGGAAGTTGTTCCACCTGCAAAGCCCCCAAACGCTCGTTTTCGCACCCAAACCTCGTTACGCCCCCCCCCCAATTAATTAACTAACGACCCACCAGTGCCACGTCCGCTCCTCCTGCCGCCCGTCGCCCTCGTTAAGCAGCTCCTCGTTAACGATGGCGTCCTCACGCCCGTCCTCGGGGGCCAGCAGCGGCACGCGCACCCACACCTGCACCAATTAACGCCAATTAACGACCGTTAGGTACCAATCAAACCCACTGTGTGCCAATTGGCCCCAGTCCCCAATTAAAAGCCATTGAACCCCTATTAAACCCAATTAAGTCTCAATTAAACCCCACTAAGACCCATTAAAATGCCACTAAACCCCATTAAGTCTCATTAAGCTTCAATTAAGCTCCACTAAAACTCAATTAAACCCCATTAACACCCACTAACCTTCAATTAAACCTGACTAAAACTCATTAAAGCCCATTAACACTCAATTAAAGCCCATTAAGACTCAATTAAGATGCCAGTAACCCACATTAACTCTCATTAAATTTCAATTAAGCTCTATTAAGTCCCATTAACCCCCATTAAACACCATCTAACCTCATTAAACCCCCCCAAACCCCATTAAACCCCCACCCAAAACCCCATTAAGCCCCCAATTAAGCCTTAATTAACCCTAATTAACTCCTCGTACTCACCACAGCCCCGTGTGGCGCCCCCTGCAGAGCCATCAAGCCCCAATTAACCCCATTAAACCCTACTTAAACCCCACCAAAACCCCATTAAGCCCCC
>NW_011117593.1:15058-16215 GCF_000146605.3 Meleagris gallopavo
TCTCCTCACAGCCTCCAGCGGGGAATCGGGGCGGATCCATGGGGACACCTTGCCCACTATCAGGGTGTTCCAGTCTGGGGGAAAACAACGGGATTTTGGGGTCTTCTGGGGGATCTTACCCATAAATCCCCATAGAATCCTATATGACGCCATAGAGACCCCATAAGACTCCCTCAGGACCCCATGGAGCCCCATAAGAAACCATAGGATCCCATGGAGACCCCGTAAGACACCATAAAGCCCCACAGAGATGCTAGAGATCCCCATAAGACCCCATAGAGCCCCATAAAACCCCACAGGGTCCCATGGAGACCCCATAGAACCCCATAGTTCCCCACGGAGCCCTATAGAATCCCATATGACACTACAGAGATCCCATAGGACCCCATAGAGGCCCAGGGATCCCAGACAGCCCCATAAGACCCCCATAGGACTTCATAGAGCCCCACAAGACTCCATAGAACCCCATATTACCCCACAGAGCCCCACACAGACCCCACAGAGCCCTATAGGACCCTATAGAGCCCCACACAGACCCCAAAGATCCACACAAGACCCCATAGAGCCCCACAGACACCCAACAGAGCCACATAACACCTCATAAGATCCCACAGAGACCCCATAAGATCCCATAGAGACCAGAGACCTACAGAACCTCACAGAGACCCCATAGAGACCCATAAAGACCCCATAGATCCCCATAAAACCCCATAGAGCCCTAGAGAGACCCCATAAAACCGCATAGATCCCCATAGGATCCCATAAGCCCCCCTAGATCTCCATAGGATCCCATAAGACCCCATAGGATCCCATAGAGAACCCATAACGCCCCATAGGACCCCATAAGACCCCATAGAGCCTCATAGGGTCCCGTAAGACCCCATAGGATCCCATAAAGCCCCACAGAACCCCCGGCCGTACCCCTCCCGGCCAGCAGCAGGTCGGACCGGGTCTGCGGGCCGGGCCGCTCCTTGGCGGGCAGCAGCCGAAACTCGCGGCGGTGACGGGGATGGAAAAGCGGAGCGCAGAGGAAATCGAACCTAAACGCGAGAAAGAAAAATAAATAAATAAATAAGTAAGGGCCAAATCGGGAAAATTCCTAACAATAAAATAAAATCCGCCTCACCCCTGCCGGGCCACCGCCCCCAGAGCCGCCG
>NW_011117593.1:16431-20478 GCF_000146605.3 Meleagris gallopavo
CGAGGCGCCCCAGAGAGGGGGTGGGACGAAGCGCGCGTGAGGCCAATCGGAGACGGGGAGAGTCGGGAGGGCCAATCGGCGCGCAGGGTCAGTCAGGAGGGGGTGGGATGAATGTGAGGAGGTGGCCAATCAGCTCTCGCGATAACGGAGAGAAGGGGTGGGGCAAAGAGAGAGCGGCCAATCAGAGAGCCAATCAGAGAGCGCGCTGCCTCGTGGAGGGGACGAAGCGGGCTCGCTGCTTCAGCCTATCAACGTGCGTGTTGCTACAGACGGGGCGGAACAGATGGCTTGGACCAATCACACGGCGTGTTACCTCAGATGGGAAGAGATAGACAGGGGCTTGGGCCAGTCACAACGCGACTTGCCGCTGAGGAACGCGGGATGGACGGGGGCTCGGACCAATCAGAGAGCGAGTTGCCTCAGCGGGGGGTGGGACACAAGAGTGCGGCCGGCGTGAGGGAAGGCGAGGAAATCTGAGGCGAAAAAGGGGGAATTTGGGGGAAAAAAAGGATGTTTTGGCTTTATGTGTTTTTTTGGGGGGAGGAAAAGGTGCCACATGGGGTAAAATATGGGGTTTGGAGACAAAGTGTTGTATTTGAGGGGGGGAATGTGCTTCAGGAGAAATTGTGGCATTTGGGAGTAAAATGTGGGGTTTGAAGAGAAACTGTGGCATTTTGATGCACAATGTTGGTTTTTATTAAGGAAAAAGGTACAACTTGGAGATAAAATGTGGCGTTTGGGGCTAAAACGTGGCATTTTGAGCAAAACTGGCATTTGACGGGGGAAATTTTGACATTTAGGGATAAAATGTGGCATTTGGGGGCAACATGCTGGTTTCTATTAGGGAAGAAGGCAGTATTTGAGATAAAATGTGGTATTTTGGGAGGGAAATCATGGTTTGTATTGGAAAAGAGAACACTATTTGGGGTAAAATGTGGCACCAACCGTCACCATGGCAACTGTCACCATGGCAACTAAAATCATGGCTCCCAACCAATGGGAGGAGCCAATGGGGAAAGTGGGCGGGCCCAAACGATGGGAGGAGCCAATGGAAAGAATGGGCGGGCCCAAACGATGGGAGGAGCCAATGGGCAGGAACCAATGAGTGGGCGGAGCCAGTGAGGGGAGTGGGCGGGCTCAACCGATGGGAGGAGCCAATGGGGAGGAACCAATGAATGGGAGGAGCCAGCGAGGGGAGTGGGCGGGCTCAACTGATGGGAGGAGCCTATGGGACGCCTCCACCAGCGTGAGGAGCCAATGGGAGGAGCCAACGGAGGGCTCCCATCACTGGGAGGTCCCGGAGCCCCATGGCTGTCATTGCTGTTCCTCATTGACCTCCCCGTTGTCCCTCAGCTGTTGCAGCGCCCACTGGCGGTGCTGGATTTCATCCCTCAGCCGTCTGTACTCCTCAGCCATGGCCACCAACTGGGGTCCGACGGCCACGAAATTCCCCAGCGACTCCCGTAGTGCTGCCAGCTCCGATTGGGTTTGGGTGAGAGCATCCTGCAGCTGGGACCTGGGGAAAGGGGGGAGTGAAGGGCATCTGGGGGGCTCTATGGGGGGCTATGGGGCTCTATGGGTCTGTGTGTGGGGCTCGTATGAAACTCGTATTAGGCGTCGTATCTATGGGGTGCTATGGGGTGGCTATGGGGCTCGTATGGGGCTGTATGGGGCTGTATGAGGCTCTATTAGGCTCTATGGGGTGGCTGTGGGGCTCTGTTGGGCTCTATGGTGTGGGTAAGGGGCTCTATGGGGCTCTATGAGACTCTATGAGGCACTATGGGGTGGCTATGGGGCTCTATGGGGTCTCTGGTGCTCTGTGGTGTAGTCATGGGGTTCTACGGGGCTCTATGAGTCCCTATGGGGCATTTATGGGGTGCTATGGGGCTCTATGGGGTGTCTATGAGACTCTATGAGGCTCTATGGGGTGGCTATGGAGCTCTATGAGATGCTATGGGGTCCGTATGGCCCCTTATGGGTCTCTATGGGTCTCTATGGGTCCCTATGGGTTTCTATCGGTCTGTATGGATCCCTATGGGTCTCTATGGGTCTCCATGGGTCTCTATAGGTTTCTATGAGTCCCTATGCGTCCCTATGGGTCTCTATGGGTCCGTATGGGTTTCTATGTTACTCTATGGCTCCCTATGGGTCTCTGTGGATCTCTACGGGTCTCCATCGGTCCCTATGGCCTCCTATGTGTACCTATAGGTCTCTATGGGTCTCTGCGGGTCTCTATGGGTCTCTGTGGGTCCCTATGTGTCCCTATGGGTCCCTATGGGTCTCTGCGGGTCCCTATGGGTCCCTGTGGGTCCCTATGTGTCCCTATGGGTCCCTGTGGGTCCCTATGTGTCCCTATGGCTCTCTATGTGTCCTTATGTGTCCCTATGGGTCCCTATGGGTCCCTATGGGTCTCTATGGGTCCCTATGGGTCCCTATGCCCCCCTGTGTGTCCCCACCTGATCTTCCTGTGTGCCTCCAGGTGCTCAGGGCTGTACGTATCCACCAGCAGCGTCAGCTCCTCCAACCTACAGGACAGCAGCAGCCCATCATAGTAACGGTGACGTCATCGCGATGACATCATCGCTGTGACATCACCACTGTCACCACCGCGGTGCCACCAGCATCGCAGGAGAGCCAATGGGGGGATCTAACCAATGGGAGGAGTCGATGGACGCAGTGGGCGGGACCAAGCGGTGGGAGGAGCCAATGGGGGAGCTCTGCTTGTGGGAGGAGCCAAGCGAGGGATCCAACCAATGGGAGGAATCAGTGGGGAAAGTGGGTTGGACCTTAAAGGGGAGGAACCAATTAGAGGAGTGGGAGGACCCAAACTACGGGAGGAGCCGGTGTAGGGACTGAACCAATGGGAGAAGCCAGTGAGGGGAGCAGGCGGGTCCAACCTATGGGATGAGCCAATCAGGGGACTCCACCAGTGGGAGGGGCCAAGGGGGGGCCCCACCAATAGGAGAAGCCAGTGAGGGGAGTGGGCGGGTCCAACCCATGGGAGGAGCCAATGGTTGGAGTGGGCGGGACCAACCAATGGGAGGAGCCAATGAGGGCAGCAGGCTTATCCTTGGGATAGAAACCACAGGGAAACCAACGAACGGGAAGAGCCACCGTGCGGAGCCAACCAATGGGAGGAGCCGGCGGGCCAAGTGGGCGGCGCCAGGCGGCTGTCACTCACCGCGCCTTGAGCAACATGGCCGTCCCCTTGGTCTGCAGGTAATCCCCCCTGAGCAGCTCCAGCTTGGTCTGCTGGGCCCGCAGGGCCTTCAGCTCCCGCAGCAGCGCCAGGCAGCGCAGGTCAGCCTGGGGGGGGCAGCACAGAGGGGAGCTTATGGGGTGAGCTTGTGGGGTGAGCCTATGGGGTGAGCTTATGGGGTGAGGTTATGAGTTGAGCTTATGGGGTGAGTCTATGGGGTGAGCTTGTGGGGTGAGCTTATGGGGTGAGCTTATAGGTTGAGCCTATGGGGTGAGGTTATGGGGTGAGCTTATAGGGTGAGCCTATGGGGTGAGGTTATGGGGTGAGCTTATAGGGTGAGCCTATGGGGTGAGCTTGTGGGGTGAGCTTATGGGGTGAGCTTATAGGTTGAGCCTATGGGGTGAGCTTATAGGGTGAGGTTATGGGGTGACCCGATAGTGTGACCCCATTGCCCCCATTTCCCCCATAACCCCATTCCCCCATAACCCCATTCCCCCCATAACTCCATTTCCCCCAATTCCCCCCACTCCCCCCACTTGCCCCCATCCCCCCCCCAACCCCCATAACCCCGCAGAGCCCCCAACCACCCACCTTCCCGCACTCCCTGCGGCTCCTTTGCAGCAGCATCGCCAGCTCCCACCTCCTCTCCTTCAGCCTCTTCAGCCTGCGCTGCTCCTCCGACAGCTGCTCCCTCACGTCGACCCCATTGCTGACCCCATTGCTGACCCCACTGCTGACCCCACTGCTGACCCCACAGCTGAAGTGCTGCAGCTCTGCCACCTTCAGCCCCAACTGGGCCTCCAGCAGAGCCACCAATGGCTGCCGCACCGCCGCTGAGGGCTGGGGGG
>NW_011117593.1:20646-24686 GCF_000146605.3 Meleagris gallopavo
CGGAGCTAAGGAAAGCGGGGGCTGGGGCGGAGGCAGGGTTAAGGAAAGTGGGTGGGACTTATGGAAGGGTGGCTGAGGAAAAGGGGTGGGGCTTGGAGCAAGGGGTGGTGCTTGGGAAAGGGGCGGAGCTTATAGAAGGAGCAGTGGCATAAAGAAGTGAAGGATTGGGGGAGAAGACAGTGCTTAGGGAAGTGGGCGGGGCTTAAAGGGGCGGGGCTTAGGGAAGAGGACAGGACAATGAAAATGGGCAGGGCTTAGGGAAGTGGGTGGGACCTATGAAAGTGGGTGGGGCTCAGGGAAGTGGGTGGTGCCAAGGAAAGTGGGCAGGGCTAAGGGAAGTAGGCGGGGCTTGGGAAATGGGCGGGGTTAGAACAGAAGGGGCGGGGCCTGCGGAATGGCTCAGAGCTCTGGGAAGTGAGCAGGGTTTAAAGAGAGGAGGTGGGGCTTAACGGGGGGCGTGGCTTAACAAAGGGGTGGGGCTTATGCAATTGTAGGGCTGGTGATTGGTGGGGTGGGGCTAAAACCGAGGAGGCGGGGCTGAGGCTGCAGGAGGCGGGGCTTACCAGGGGGTTGGGCATCAGCTCGGCCAATCCCGGCATAGTGCGGCGCAGCTCAGCCAATGAGAGCGCTTCTTCCAAGGCGGCCAGAGGCTGAGGGGGAGGAAAGGGAGTAAAAGGAACCAAAATTCTGCAAGTTTGGGGGGAAAAAAGGCCAGAAATGGTAAAATCTACTGTAAATGGAAAGGAATAACACAGAATAAAAGGTTTGTTTGGGGAGAAATGGGAAAATCCGCCAAAAAAGGATGAAAAATGGCACAGAAATGTTAAAATCGGACCAAAATCAGGGGGAATAATGGCAAAAATGGGAAATTCTGCCTAGTTTTTGAGGAAAAAAGAACAGAAATGGGAAAATCTGCATTAAGCAGAAGGGAAGAGTGCAATAAAAAGGTTGGTTTTGAGAGAAGTGGCGAAGTCTGAGCAAAATTTGTAGAAAAAATGGTAAAACATGGGGAAATAAAGGCAGAAATGGGAAATTTTGAGCCAAAATTTGGGGAAAAACGTCCATAAATGGGGAATTTTGATATAGATGGAATGCAAATTAATGTAAATTCAGGGGGAAACGGTAAAAGCTCACCAAAACCAGGGGAAATAATGGCAAAAACAGGAAATTCTGCCCGGTGTTTTGGGGAAGAAAACCCAGAATTGGGAAATCTGACGCTGAGGAAGGAAGAAAAGCCCCAAAAATGGCCGAAATCACCCCAAAATTGGGGGTTAAAACCCCCCCAAATTCACCTGGGCGGCCCCAGGGGGGCGGGCTTCTGCAGCAGCTCCTGTAGCCCCGCCACAGCGCCTGCTGAGCCAACCAGGCGGCGCGGCTCCGCGCAAGCCCCGCCTCCGCCTGCCGCAAGTCCCGCCTCTGCGCTGCTGTGATTGGTCCTTTCTCCTCCAGCACCGCTGCCAATTGGCTGAGGCCGGGGTGGAGGCGGAGCTTCTCCAAAAGGGGGCGGGGCCACTGCGAGGCTAGAGGGAGAGGCCGCTAATGAGTAATTCGATTTTTAATTAGGAGTATTTACTAATTTACCAAGGTTTTTTTTCCTCATTTTATTCTGGTAATGAATCAGCTTCACTGTTAGCTCCAAACAAGGCAATTAATTAATCTCATAATCAACTAATCAAGCAACAATTTAATGAGTTTATCAATAATTACCGACAATTGCAGTTATTATAATTAATTATCTCAGATTTTATGTTTCTATAATAATCAACCATTAATTAACCCACCCCAGAATCAGTCCCCCAAATTAGAGCTCACTTAACACCTCAATTAGCTCATAATTAGCAAGCCCCCCTAATTAGCCCCATTATTGCCTCATTAGAATGTGGAGTCCCCTTAATCAACCCCATTAACCGCTAATTAATCTCGCTAATGAACCAGCAACCATGACCCCATCGTTAACGAGCCCCTTAATGCATTGCTAATCACCCCTTAATCAGCGCGGTGAGTTATTAACCTCTAATTAACGCCGTAATGAACCCCATTAAGCACGGAGGGGCGATTCTCCCAATTAACCCCAACTTCACACCAAAACCAGCCTAATTACCCCCAATTAACCGCCCCAAAATCAACGACTCACACATCAGCGCCGTTTCCGGTTCCATGGCGCCACTTCCGGTCCCAAATTGGCGCTTTTTACCCCCAAATTTCCCCCCTTTTCTTTTTTCCACCCAAAGTCGCCCCAAAGCCGCTCTTTACGCGCGCTTTCCACCAGGCCACGCCACTTCCGCTCTCGGCAGCCAATAGCGTAAGAGCATGGGCGGGGAGGCGCATGCGCACTACTGGACCCGCCTCTTTTCCGTTACGGCGAAAACACAAGCCAATCAGAATGAAGCATTTCCGATTTCAGGCGGAAGTGATGTATATTCAAGATGGCGTCCGTAACAAGGCGTCCTCCGGGTATTTCGTCCACTGCGGATGTTGCCGGCAACTTAACCGAGAAAGTGGAGGCCGCCATCTTAACTCTGCCTCCACCCGTTATCATTTATGCAGAATTGAGGGAGCGAAATAAGCGGCGGAAATACCGGAAGTTGAAATACGACGCCGGTTCTTTTAAAGCAGCCAAACCGGAAGTGCCTATCAGGACGCCGCCATTTTCCATTCCTCAACCGGAAGTGACTGTCGGGAGGCCGCCATTTTGCCGCTGTCATAACGGAAGTCCCCGAATTAAAAAAAAACGGATCTCCAGAGACGCGATTTTTTCTTTATTGTTCTCGCTTTCATCCCAACGTTTCTCTCCAGGGTCGCTTCGGGGCAGCGGGCGGCGCGGGAGCAGCGGGAGGAGCCAACGGATTCTGCGCGAACGTCTGCCGGAGCGGCCCTGCGGCAGGAAGTGACGTATGAGCTGCGCCGGAAGTACGACCGGAAGTTGGGTAGGGGAGGGACAGGGTTTAAATACGTCACTTCCTGCTCACCCTTGGCCGCCATTTTCAAGTGGTTCCGCCGCTGCCATTCGCGTCTCTCGGCGTTCTGTGTGGCTCGGGCCTCGGCCATACCTACGGTGCCCCATAAGCAGCGCCGTCAGCGCCCCACAGGGACCGACAGGGACCCATAAAGGCCCACGGGTGCCCATAGAGGCCTATAGGGACCCCATAGAGACCCCATAGGAGCTCATAGATTCCCATAGAACCCCATAGAAATTCTATAAAGGCTGATAGGGACCCATAGAGGCCTATAGGCGCCCCAGAGAGAGGCCATAGAGACCCACAGAGACCCACGGGTGCACATAGAAACCTATAGAGTCCCCAGAGAGACCCATAGGGACCCACAGAGACCCATAGAGCCCCAGAGAGACCCATAGATCCTCAAAGACCGCTATAGAGACCCATAGGGACCCATAGAGACCCACAGAGAACCATAGGGACCCACAGGGACCCACAGAGCCCCATAGACCCCTACAGCGCCCCCCGCAGCCCACGGCTCTCACTCTTCCGCAGCTTTTGCAGGATCCCTTCTTTGGGGGCTGACCCCGAAGGGTCCGGGGGGGGGGCTGGGGGGCGGAGCCGGGATGCGAAGGGCGGAACGGACGGAGGGGAACCGGAGCAGCAGAGTCTGAAATAGGCTGAAGGTGTTGGACGTCAGCCAATAGACGAAGATGGCCTGCGGGAGGGGGCGGGGTCAGCGGGAGGACACGCCCCCCCTCAGGAGCTCGAAGCCACGCCCACAAAAGGTGTGAATGCACGGCCCCGTACCAGAAGCCACGCCCACTATGTCCTTAGCCACGCCCTTGAGCTCTAAACCACACCCTCTTATGATGAAGCCACGCCCTCAAAGTCTAAGCCGCGCCCCTGCGGAAGAAGCCACGCCGGCTCTCAGCCTCGCCCCCAAGACGAACTAAACCACGCCCAAAGCTCAGAGCCACGCCCCGTTCCATAAGCCACACACTCCGAAGTGAAGCCACGCCCCCTTGGTTCACAGCCCCGCCCACAGAGGCCTGCCCCGCCCATTGTGCTAGCCCCACCCAAAGCTTTAAAGCCCCGCCCCCC
>NW_011117593.1:24719-26364 GCF_000146605.3 Meleagris gallopavo
AAGGCCAGCCTGTGTCTCCCCTTAACCCCGCCCTTTTCGCCCCTTAGCCCCGCCCCTTCCGGCCTTGCCAGGCCCTGATTGGCTCACCGCCGGGAAGTGCACGGTCATTGGCAGGAAGAGGAGTGGCAGCACCCGCAGCACCGCCCGCACCGCCCCCGCGTGGGGGCTGCTGACGCCTGACTCCGCCCCCGCCTGCAATGAGAAACACCATTGGTCAGTGCAGACCACGCTCCCTCCCTCTTTACGCCACGTGCCTACAACGAGCCACGCCATTGGTTGCAATGTTGAGTACCTCAAATCCCCATAGAACCTCATTATATGGCTGTAATCCCACTCCCATACACACAGGGGCGCTACTGAGCTCCCCATATCCGCATAGAGCCCCATTATATGGGTGTAGTTGCAAGATCATCCACATGGTGACGCTGCTCACTCCCATATTCCCATAGGCCTTCACAATTCCCCCATAGGAGCTGTAATTCCACCCCAAACAACGCGGTGGCGCTGCTGAGCCGCCACACTCTTAGTCCTGCAAGATTGTACCTCCAGGACCGTTCACGTGGTGGCGCTGCTAAGTTCCCCATAACTTTATAGTCCTTTTAGGGAACTGTAATCTCCCCCCCAACCACACGATGGCGCTACTAAGTTTCATTCCCCACGTCCCTGTAGGACACTAATACATGAATATAATTCCACCCCCAACCACACGATGGCGGTGCTGAGCCCCCCGCATTAGTCCACTCAGCTTGTAACTACAAGACCATCCACACGACGGTGCTGGCGCTGCTGAGCCTCCCCCGCAATTAGTCCTCCCAGGTTGTACCTCCAGGACCATCCACATGGTGGCGCTGGTGAGCAGCGGCAGCGCGTAGGTCGGGTCTGGGCTGCTCAGATCGGTGATCCAAGCGGCTCCGCCCCCTTTCAGCCCCGGGACGGGAACGGCCGCCATCTGCTGCAGGGCCAGGAAGAAAGACACGAACACGGGGGTCTGACCCCCAAAAGGCGGGGTCAAGACCTTTGACCTTTGACCTCTGACTTCCCCTGACCCCTCCCCCCCATGTGATCATCCTGCTGCGTTCTTATAGGTCCTACATCCACCCCATAAGGACCCCATAGCACTGCCTATAAGACCCCGACCCCATAGGAACCCCAACCCCACAGCGCTGCCCTACAGGGACCCCGACCCCATAAGGCCCCTGACCCCACAGCGCTGCCCCATAGAGACCCCGACCCCATAGCAACCATACCCGTATATGGACCCCACCCCACGGTGCTGTCGTCTAGGGATCCTGACCCCATAGGGACCCTGACCTCATACTGCTGCCCCACATCTGCCCCACAAGTGCCCCATAACCGCTCCACAGGTCTACCCTATAGATACCCCATAGGGACCCCGTAACTACCCCACAGATCCCCCAGAGCTGTAATTCCACCACCATTCACACGGTGGCGCTGCTGAACCCCATATCCCTATACCCTACAGACCCCCCCATAGGTAACAGAACCCCATAAAACCCCCACAGCTGCCCCACAGCTGCCCCATATCCGCCCCATGGACCCCCACAAGTCCTCCATAATTACCCCACAGATACCCCACAGACCCCCCATAAATATCCCAAAGCTGCCCCATAGCTCCCCCACACCC
>NW_011117593.1:27387-28169 GCF_000146605.3 Meleagris gallopavo
CTACCGGCAGCGATGGCCGCCCACCAGGGCAGCCCCAGGTCCAGGTGCAGGAACTGCAGGAGGTTCTGCACGAAGCCCACGGGACTCAGCGCCCCCAGCCCCAAGTCCTCCAGCCGCACCTCTGCCTGCGGCGGCCCCACAACGGCCTCCACCAGGGGGCGCTGCTGCTCCATAAGTGGGCTCTCTTGCCCCATAAGCGGGCTCTGCTGCCCCATAAGTGGGGCCTCCTGCCCCATAAGTGGGGTCTGCGCCGTAAGTGGGGCCTCCTGCCCCATAGGTGGGTTCTGCTGCCCCATAAGCGGTTTCTGCCCCATAAGTGGGCTCTCCTGCCCCATAAGTGGGTTCTCTTGCCCCATAAGTGTCTTCTCCTGCCCCATAAATGGGCTCTCCGGCCCCATGGGGGACGTTGGGGTCACAGCGGCTGCCTGTGGGATGATAAAATTTATGGGGTCGGGATCCGGAAAGGGTCGTCTGCCCCATAGCTGCCCCATAACTGCACACACGGCCCCATAGCTGCCCCATAACCTCACATCACCCCATAGCTGCCCCATAGCCCCACACACGGCCCCACAGCCACCCTATATTAACCCCACGTCACCCCATAACCACCCCATATCGTCCCGTATTGCCTCCTATCGCCCCATAGCGGCACCGCGCCACCCTATAGCTGCCCCATATCGTTCTATATCGCCCGACACTGCCCCATATCACACCATGTCGGCCCATATCGGCCCCACAGCACCCCATAGCCGCCCCATATCACCCCACACCTCCCCATATCC
>NW_011117593.1:28591-29712 GCF_000146605.3 Meleagris gallopavo
GCCCCATATCGCCCCCATATCGGCCCACCTTCGTGCCCAGGCCGCGCCACCCATTGTGGCCTCGGGCCCAAAGCGGGGCCCTGAGTTCCTGCAGGGGGACAAAACCGAGATGACGTCACGGGAGGGAGCCAGAGTGACGTCACACCTCCCGCGTGACGTCACACCGCCCACAGCTCCTCACCTGGGCCCGCAAAGCGCGGAGCAGCGGCCGCAGCCGCGGGGACACCGCCGCCATCATGACCGCCGGAAACAGCAAACCGGAAAAGGCGGGGCTACACGCCGGAAGTGGCGTCGCGCGGGCGGAAGTGCCCACCCAGCCGCCGCCATTTTGAAGCGCTGAGGTAAGCACGGCGGGGCTCTGCTCTCCGGTTCGGGCCGATCTTCCCCGAATCCCACCGCCTCAAATCCCTCCTCCTCCCCCGCTCCCCTCCCCCACAAACCCAACGTGCGGAAACGGGCCCCAAATTCCCCCTCCGTGGCCCCAAATTTTGGCAACGGAAACCCCCAGTTCCCCCATGGTTCCCTTCGGCCCTAAATCCCCCCCGCCACGGAACGACAAAACCCCTTTTAGGGTCCGAGTTCCCTTCGAGCGAATTTTGGGGCGGATTTTCCCATTTTTAGGGGTTTTAATTCAGTTGCGGTTTCCATTCAGGCAATGGCGCAGCCGCCCCCGGGGGTCCTCAGCGCACCGGAAGTGCCTTGCGGAGAAAGGGGGGCGCCACCGGAAGTGGTAGAACCCGGAAGGGGGGACCGGCCGAGAAAGGGAATGGGGGCAGCCCTCCAATGGGAGGAGGCACCGGGGAAAGTGGGCGGGTCCAGCCGATGGAAGGAGCCAATGAGGGGAGTGGGCGGATCCTCGCGGTGGGAGGAGACAAGGAGGAAAAGGAGGGGCTTCAACCAATGGGAGGAGCCACTGGGGAAAGTGGGCGTGTCCTTGGGGTAGCCGTGGGGACCCCACCAATGGGAGGAGCTTCAGGAGGTTCCCCGCCAATGGGAGGAGTCTCTGGGGAAAGTGGGCGGGCCCAACCAATGGAAGCAGCCAATGAGGGGAGTGGACGGATCCTTGGGGTGGGCGGAACCACCGTGGGGACCCCACCAATGGGAGGCGCTACAGTGGGAGC
>NW_011117593.1:29866-31482 GCF_000146605.3 Meleagris gallopavo
GGGGAATTGGGGGGTTATTAGGGGGAATTAGGTCATTAATAGGGGAAATTAGGTCACTAATTGGGGGAATTGGGGCTTATTAGAGATATTAGCTCGTTAATGGTGTGAATCGGGTCATTAATGGGGGAATTGGGGGGTTATTAGGGACATTAGGTCATTAATGGGGGCAATTGTGAGGTTATTAGAGGAAATTGGATCGTTAATTGGGGGAATTACGGGATTATTAGAGATATTAGCTCATTAATGGCGGGAATCGGGTCACTAATGGGGGAATTGGGTCATTAATCGGGAGAATTGAATCATTAATTGGGGGAATTGGGTGGTTATTACGGATGTTAGGTCACTAATGGGGGAATTGGGTCATTAATTGGGGGAATTGGGTCATTAATTGGCAGAATTGAATCACTAATTGGGGGAATTGGGTGGTTATTAGGGGTATTATATCATTAATAGTGGTATATGGGTCATTAATTGGGGTAATTGGGTCATTAGTAGGGGGAATTTGGGGGTATTGGAGATATTAGAGCATTAATTGGGGTAATTAAGTTATTAGTAGGTCGAATTATGTCATTAATAGTGAGAATTAGGGGGTTATTAAGGGAATCGAGTCATTAATAAAGGAAATTTTGTGCGTATTGTAAAGTAAGTAGGAAAAATAGCGGTAATTAGAAATAATTGGGGGTAATTAGTGGGAGCTTGGGAGTAATTAGAGCTATTAGGGACTAATTGGGGGAATAAAGGCTAATTGGGGCTCATTGGGGGTCAGTGGGGGCTAATTGCTGGTCAACGGGGGCCGATTGGGAGGACTAGTAGGCACTAATGAGGGGCAAAGGAAGAGTAATTAGCAGCTAATTAGCGGTTAATTACCCTCGCAGTGCCCCCAGGCGGTGGGGCGGACGCTGCGGGTGCTGGAGAAATGTGGCAGGAATTTATTGCACTTCCGGCCTCCCCCCGCATGGCAGCGCCTGCGCTGCCCCAGCCCGGCCCTGCGCCCGGACCCCCCGGTCATCCAGGTACGGCCGTTTAATTAATTAACGCTAATTAACAGCTGCTTACCCAGCCCTGTCCTTGTCTGCCTGCTCCTGAGCTTGCCTGGCCACGCCCACTTTCTGTAGGCCACTCCCATTTTTTCAGTAGGCCACGCCCATTCCTACCACTGGCCAGTGTTTGGTACGCCACGCCCCTTTCTTCCAGGCCCCGCCCACTGTTTCGATAGACCACGCCCCCTTTTCGCCAGCCCACCCAGTTTGATAGGCCACGCCCCCTTTCTTTTCAGGCCCCGCCCACTGCACGGTAGGCCACTCCCCTTCCAGACATCATCCATTGTTCGGTAGGCCACGCCCCTTTCTCACAGGCCCCGCCCACTCATAGAGCCCCACAGAGCCCCGTAGGCACCGCATAGAACCCCACAGCTCCCCATAGCTGCCCCACAGAGACCCCATAGAGCCTCATAAGCACCCCATAGAGCCCCATATGGCCTTACAGAGCCCCATAGAGACCCCATAGAACCCCATAGAATCCCGCAGAGCCCCATATGGCCTTACAGAGCCCCATATCCCCCCATAGAGCCCCATATAGCTTTACAGAGCCCCACAGCTCCCCATAGCCGCCCCATA
>NW_011117594.1:0-528 GCF_000146605.3 Meleagris gallopavo
TCACAACCCCATAATGACGTCACAACCCCCATGTGACGTCACACACCCTATGTGATGTCACACCCACTTATCTGACGTCATAACTCAAAAAAGTGACGTCACACACCCTATGTGACATGACAAACCCCAAATGACGTCACAACCCCCATGTGATGCAATACCCCAAAAGTGACGTCACACACCCCTAAAATGACGTCACACACCAATTGTGACATCACACAACCCAAAAAAAACACACCCCTAAAATGACATCACACACCCCATGTGACGTCACACCACCACATGTCATGTCACACCCCCATAATGACGTCACAACCCCCATGTGACGTCACACACCTCATGTGATGTCACACCCACCCATGTGATGTCATAACTCAAAAAAGGGACGTCACACACCCCATGTGACGTCACAACCCCCAAGTGATGTCACACGCCCAAAATGACGTCACACACCCCATGTGACATCACACAGCCCAAATGACGTCACAACCCCCATGTGACGTCACACCCCCTAAGTGATGTCAGAAA
>NW_011117595.1:0-751 GCF_000146605.3 Meleagris gallopavo
ACAGAACCCAATAGGGCCCCATAGAAACCAATAGAACCCAATAGGACCCCATAGAACCCAATAGGGCCCCATAGAACCCAATAGGGCCCCATAGAACCCCATAGGACCCCATAGAACCCAATAGGGCCCCATAAAGACCCCATAGGAACCCAATAGGACCCCTTAGAAACCAATAGGGCCCCATAGAACCCAATAGGCCCCAATAGAACCCAATAGCACCCCATAAAGATCCCATAAGATCCCATAGGAACCCAATAGGCCCCCATAGAACCCAATAGGACCCCATAGAACCCAATAGGGCCCAATAGAACCCAATAGGACCCCATAAAGACCCCATAGGAACCCAATAGGACCCCATAGAACCCAATAGGCCCCAATAGAACCCAATAGGACCCCATAAAGACCCCATAGGAACCCAATAGGACCCCTTAGAAACCAATAGGGCCCCATAGAACCCAATAGACCCCATAGAACCCAATAGGACCCCTTAGAAACCAATAGGGCCCCATAGAACCCATAGGACCCCATAGAACCCAGTAGGGCCCCATAGAACCCAATAGGACCTCATAGAATCCAATAGGACCCCATAAAGTCCCCATAAGACCCCATAGGACCCCATAAGACCCCATAGAACCCAATGGGACCCCATAGAACCCCATAGGCCCCCATAGAACCCAATAGGACCCCATAAAACCCAATAGGACCCCATAGAACCCAATAGGACCCCATAGAACCCAATAGGACCCCATAG
>NW_011117596.1:0-527 GCF_000146605.3 Meleagris gallopavo
AAGAGGCTGACTCCCACCTCACTACAACCTCCATTCAGGTAGTTATAGAGAGCAATAAGGTCTCCTTTTAGCCTCCTCTTCTCCACACTGAACAATCCCAGCTCCTCCAGCCGCTCCTCATAAGGCCTGTGCTCCAGACCCCTCACCAGCATTGCTACCCTTCTTTGAACACACTCCAGGGCCTCAATGTCTTTCTTGCAGTGAGGAGACCAAAACTGGACACTGTACTCGAGATTCAGCCTCACCAGAGCCAAGTACAGGAGGACAATTATTTCCCTTGTTTCTGCTGGCAGCACTGTTCCTGATGCAAGTCAGGATGCCAATGGCCTTCTTGGCCATCTGGGCACACTGCTGGCTCATGTTCAGCCTAGCATCAATCAATACCCCCAGGTCCATTTCCTCTACACAGTGTTCCATCCACTCTACCCCAAGCCTGTTGCTTTGCCTGGGGTTGCTTTGGCCAAAGTGCAGGACCCAGCATTTAGCCTTGTTGAACCTCATCCCATTGGCTTCAGCCCAGCTATCCA
>NW_011117597.1:0-344 GCF_000146605.3 Meleagris gallopavo
CCCTCAGTAAGACCACGATCACCGACGCCAATGAGGGCAACAAGAAGTTCCGAGAGAGTAAGAGGAGAGCAAGATATCGTTACCATTGTTGATCGATCTCTGAAAATGAATGAAATTCGAAGTCTGAGAAAAGACTTTTCACGTCACCCAAATGAGCCTATTGCCACTTGGTTACTTGGATGTTGGGACACTGGGGCCAACAGTGTGTGGCTGGATAGTAGAGAAGCTCGCCAACTGGGTGGCATTGCTAGGGACTCAGCCATTGACAGAGGTATAGTACATGCCAGACCAGGCCTTTACCCTCTGGAAGCGGATGTTGTTAGCTGTAAAAGAAGATACCCCTT
>NW_011117598.1:0-426 GCF_000146605.3 Meleagris gallopavo
TAGAACAGATGAAAGTAATGCAAAGGCGTGGTCTGGAAAGAAAAAGAACCACGAAAAAGGAAAGGAAACAGGAGAAGGCAAAGCCAAAGGAGCAGTAAACAAATGCGAAGAGGAAAGAAAAATAGCAAAGTAATGCAGGAAAAAAGTACAAAGAGAAAGCAAAGGCGTAGACTGCAAGAATATGGCCAAGGAAAGAATTCAGAGAAACACAGGGAGACAATAAAAAAGCCAACAACATCTAAGGAGAGTATGTGGGAAAGAAAGAAAGAAAGAAAACGAATGGGAATAAAAGAGAAGCAGCAAATTGAAAGTAGGAAAAGCAAAGCAAAGCAAGAAAACCAAAAAGCCAAGGAATAGAAAGAACAGCAGAAAACAAACAAACAAACAAAAATGAAATAAGCATTGGAGAGCAAAGCAAAAGGAGCA
>NW_011117599.1:0-418 GCF_000146605.3 Meleagris gallopavo
AGGGACCCATAAGTGGCGCCCCGGACCCATAAGTGAACCATAAGTGACACCCCGGACCCATAAGTGACCCATAAGTGACGCCCCGGACCCACAAGTGACCCATAAGTGACACCCCGGACCCATAAGTGACCCATAAGTGACGCCCCGGACCCACAAGTGATCCATAAGTGACGCCACGGACCCATAAGTGACAACCCGGACCCCATAGTGACCCATAGGGACCCATAAGTGACGCCCCGGACCCACAAGTGACCCATAAGTGACGCCATGGACCCATAAGTGAACCATAAGTGACACCCCGGACCCACAAGTGATCCATAAGTGACGCCCCGGACCCACAAGTGATCCATAAGTGACACCCCGGACCCATAAGTGACCCATAAGTGACGCCACGGACCCATAAGTGAACCATAAGTGA
>NW_011117600.1:0-447 GCF_000146605.3 Meleagris gallopavo
CACTAACCCTACCCTAACCCTAACCCTAACCCTAACCTAACCCAAACCCTATCCCTAACCCTAACCCTAACCCTAACCCTACCCTAACCCTAACCCTAACCTAACCCTAACCATACCCTAACCCTAACCCTAACCCTAACCCTACCCTAACCCTAACCCTAACCCTAACCGTAACCCTATCCCTACCCTAAACCTAACCCTAACCCTAACACTAACACTACCCTAACCCTAACCCTAACCTTACCCTAACCCTAACCCTAACCCTAACCCAAACCCTAACCCTAACCGTAACCCAAACCCTAACCCTAACCCTAAACCTAACCTACCCCTAACCCTACCCTAACCCTGACCCTAACCCAAACCCTAACCCTAACCCTAACCCAACCCTAACCCTAACCGTAAACCTAACCTAACCCTAACCCTACCCTAACCCTAACCCTAACCCTA
>NW_011117601.1:0-460 GCF_000146605.3 Meleagris gallopavo
AGATGGGGAAAGGGAGAAACAGAGCCATGGATAGTGATGAATGACAGCTCTCAGTAATGCCATCTCAAGCTTTGGGCAAAGAGCAGAGGCAATAAGTTACAAACAGAATTTCAACACTAGGAAAGCAGAATGATTTTAAAAAACAACAACAAACAAACAGAAGCAAATAGATACAGTTATACTGCATGTTTGCATATAGTTTAAACATCTCCACAAAAGACAAGACAGCCAATAACTGGCAGGCTGCTCATCAGAACTCCTCTGGGAGTATTAAACATGATCTCTTTTGAATTCTTCCTGTGAAGAATCTCAGCCAGCTCCAAGGGCAGCCCATGTACAATCCTGCCTTTGTTAGGCAAGAATGCACGGGTACAACAAGTGTAAAACTCCTTCTGCTCTTATTCAGCTCATTTCTGTACAATTGTACAGTTACAAAGCAAAGAAGCGCTTCTGTTTGTTG
>NW_011117602.1:0-334 GCF_000146605.3 Meleagris gallopavo
AAAAAAAAAAAAAAAATTAAAAGAAAAGCAAAGAAAGATGTAGAGGGAAAATCTTTCAGTGATACAAGTGTCTCACTGCCAGCCAGACAAAAAGTGAAGCGTCTCCCGCGGCCGAGCCTGCTCGTGTGGGAGCTGCTGATAGGTGTAATTTCCTAAGATGTATACCTTGTCAGTGTGCAGAGATGAAGAGAAAAGAGGTCACAGCAGCCAAAGACTAAAAAAATGGAAGGACAAAAGGAGACACTGTGAGGAATGATTCTTCTGCTTTTAACTCTGATAGAGCCCATGCTGCACGGTCCACGTCAACCAACTGCTGGCTGTAGCACTCACTCAG
>NW_011117603.1:0-555 GCF_000146605.3 Meleagris gallopavo
TTTTTGCACATGTGAGGCATTAACACCACACCTCCCCCAGCTAACGACTGCAAGGCACATTTCAGCCCACATCCTCACTCCTAACCTTTCACTGCTTTTCTAAACAAATTCCCTTTCAGCCTGAACTTTCTCACGCTTAGTCAGAGCCCAAAGGGAAATCTGTTTTTAAAAGATCAGGCCAATCTTTATTTATTTTATTTATTTTCATTTACGGGGCTGTGAAATATTTTAAAAAAGAAATAAATTACTTTTCTTCCTCCAACTAAACAACGTCACACAGCAGAGACGCGCTCGCAGCCACCGTCCTGCACACAAGTGATGACTCCAAACACATTTGGCTAAGACACTGGAAAGAAAGCCACAGGTGAGTTTGCAGCCTGCAGCACCCACAGGCAGGAGGGGAGCTGGCACTGCTCCCAGCACTGCAGTCAGTGCTATGTGCTGCACCCAGCCGGAGCACCAGCACCAATGGGACACTGCTGGTCACAGCACAGATGTGGCCCATTCTCAAGCAGCTCAATCCCCAGCACCACCGACCTGATGAGAACCACAGCC
>NW_011117604.1:0-415 GCF_000146605.3 Meleagris gallopavo
CATGGGGTGTGTGACGTCACTATTTTGGGTTATGACATCGCATGGGTGAGTGTGACATCACATGGGGTGTGTGACGTCACATGGTGGGTGTGACATCACATGGGGTGTGTGACGTCACATGGGGGTTGTGACGACATTATAGGGCTGTGACATCACATGTGGTTGTGTGATGTCACATGGGGTGTGTAACGTCATTTTAGGGGTGTGTGACTTCATTTTGGGGTGTGCGATGTCACAATGGGTGTGTGACGTCATTTTGGGGGAGTGAGGTCATTTTGAGTTTGTGACGTCACATGGCAGGTGTGAATTTATTCGGAGTGTGTGACGTCAGATGGGGTGTGTGACATCATTTTGGGGTTTGTGACGTCACTTGGGGGTTGACTGAGACTGGCCAAGGGCTGTGTGACGGCATTTT
>NW_011117605.1:0-539 GCF_000146605.3 Meleagris gallopavo
ACACAGCAGAAATAACACAACATGCAACTGGAAAACACATCTCAAAGCCGAGAAGAGCCAACTCTCTGACCTTGGGCACAACTCACCAACCAACAGCCAGGCCTGGCAAACTTGGCCGATCTGAGCATGCGGGAGGGGGCTGCAATCAGACCAGAAGTGTCCACTTCAATTGCAGCTCCTTGTAGAGAGGAACATCAAACAGTAACAGGTGTGAATGAGTTCATTCACAAGCTGCACAATGAGTTTGTTCTTTATTAAAAAAAGCATGCATGCCGAGTCAAAAAGGTAACAGCAGGAGTTGATATCAATGGGAAGACGTTCCTCTTCCTACGCCTCATCCTCCTCCCCCCGCTCTCCTTGCCTCACCTTTACCCCAGCTCCTGGAAGATGCCCACAGACTTTCAGTCAGCTCTCAAATCCATAGGACTCCTTTCACATTACTCCATTAATAAAAGAATTTCTAGACTCGTTCCATGCACTCAAACTGACCGAGCAGTGGTATCACAATCACTCGTAACACACGGAAGCACCCAAACCCT
>NW_011117606.1:0-466 GCF_000146605.3 Meleagris gallopavo
AGAGCGAAGGAAGAGCTGGCGCTGGGGGCTGCAAGGCCTCTCAAGCTTCCGCGAGGCAGTGGCTGCCCCCAGGCTGACCCCCTGAGGGACCGCTCCCGACCCCCGAAGGATGGTTCTGGGGGCCGGGGGTGGTGTTGATGCCCAGGGCGGCCGGGGGCTGGCAGGGGCCGCCCTGGTGGTGCCGTGCGGCCGCTGGGCAGGTGGTCACGGTCGTTGGCATCATCTCCAGCTGCCAGGGCCCCTTGAGGAGAGCAGGACGCCCCTCCGAGGGCAAGCTGTGGCCGCGGACATCGCGCTGGGCTCCATCAGCTGCAGCCAGGCGCCTGCGGAGAGAGGAACGTGCTGAGGGCACAGCAGAGCCCCTGCTCTCCTTCCTCAATGGCAAAGAGCCGCCCTCGGCTCTCAGCCCGTCTCGGGCCCAGCGCCGAGAACGGGCTGCAGGAATGGCCGTGCCAATTCACACGTC
>NW_011117607.1:0-716 GCF_000146605.3 Meleagris gallopavo
ATTGAAATGCTGCAATGAGGTCACCCTGCAGCCTTCTCTTCTCCAGGCTGAACAAGCCCAGCTCCCTCAGCCTGCCCTCATAGGGGAGGTGCTCCAGTCCCCTGATCGTCTTTGTGACCTCCTCTGGACCCTCTCCAACAGCTCCCTGTCTTTTTTGCACTGGGGGCTCCAGACCTGGATGCTGTACTCCAGCTGGGGCCTCACAATAGCAGAGAGGGACAATCACCTCCCTGTCCCTGCTGGCCACCCCTCTTCTCATGGAGCCCAGGATACCATTTGCTTTCCGAGCTACAAGAGCACACTGCTGGCTCTGTTAAGTTTTTCATCCATCAGGACACTCCCAGGTCCTTCTCCACAGGGCTGCTCTCAAGGACCGCTCCTTCCAGTCTGTATGGATGCCTGGGATTCCTCTGGCCCCAGTGCAAAACTGCACTTTGCCGTGTTGAACCTCATCAGGTTCACCCGGGCCCACCTTTCCAGCCTCTCGAGGTCCCTCTGAACGGCATCCCTTCCCTCTACCGTGTCAACCGCACCACTCAGTGGTGTCGTAAACCACGCCCTGCGAGCAGCCCTGCAGCAACACCGGGCCGAAGCCCTACAGAGGAGCAGCGCCCGCCGACGCGAGGTGCCAGAGGTGCCAATGGAACCCCGCCCCCCGCCGGGCCCGCAGGGAGGGCCGCGCCCCGAGTACCCGAGCTGAGGCTGGAGTCCGACAC
>NW_011117608.1:0-1061 GCF_000146605.3 Meleagris gallopavo
GGTCTCCTCCATCAATCGGGTGCTGCGGGGGCTGCAGGGCGCGCTGTGCCCCACTGTGCTGCCGGGTGGGGAGAACGTGGGTATGTGCACACACGTGGGTGTGGATGCACACCTGCAGGCGTGCAAACGCACGCTGGGATGCACGCACCCTCCTGCAGACATGCACAGACACAAGGATGCATGCGTATTTGCAGACGGGCACGCACAGGGATGCAGGCAGGCACCTGCAGAGATGCACACAGGCGTTTGGGTGCGTGCGTATTTGCAGACATGCACACACAAGGATGCACGCACACCTGCAGGCGTGCACACACAGACACGGATGCACACCTGCAGGCATGCACACACACACATTTGGATGCATGCACACCTGCAGACATGCGCACACGCACACGGATGCAGGCACACCTGCAGACGTGCACACACACACATGGATGCACACCTGCAGGCATGCACACACACATTTGGATGCATGCACACCTGCAGGCATGCACACACACACACACACACAGATGCACACCTGCAGGCATGCACACACACACATTTGGATGCGTGCACACCTGCAGGCATGCACACACACACATACACACACAGAGATGCACACCTGCAGGCATGCACACACACATTTGGTTGCATGCACACCTGCAGACATGCACACACACACACAGAGATGCACACCTGCAGGCATGCACACACACACATTTGGATGCATGCACACCTGCAGGCATGCACACACACACACACACCTGCAGGCATGCACACACACACACACAGATGCACACCTGCAGACATGCACACGCACACATTTGGATGCATACACACCTGCAGACATGCACACACACACACACAGATGCACACCTGCAGACATGCACACGCACACATTTGGATGCATGCACACCTGCAGGCATGCACACACACACACACACACGGATGCACACACCCACTTTTTCCTTTCCCATCCCCACCCCTCCCCCTCCATCCCACCCCCCCCAGCCCCCTCCTCTCCCCATCACAGCTGCAGGACCCCAGACCCCCCCGCGAACCCCCCCAGGACCCCCCTC
>NW_011117609.1:0-322 GCF_000146605.3 Meleagris gallopavo
CTAGAGATCATCGAGACCAACCCCCCTGCCAAAGCAGGTTCCCTACACCTGCTCGCACAGGTAGGCGTCCAGGCAAGACTTGAATATCTCCAGAGAAGGAGACTCCACAACCTCCCTGGGCAGCCTGTTCCAGTGCTCCATCACCCTCACCGTGAAGAAGTTCTTACGCACATTCGTGCAAAACTTCCTGTGCTGCAGCTTATGTCCGTTTCCCCTCGTCCTGTCTCCACGTACCACTGAAAAGAGACTGGCCTCACCGCTATGGCCGCCACACCTCAGATATTTATAACCTGGATCAGGTCCCTCTCAGTCGTCTTTTCTC
>NW_011117610.1:0-511 GCF_000146605.3 Meleagris gallopavo
GTGCTTGATAAGGGAAGCACCTCACCAGGACAGCTGCAGCATCTTCTTACCTCTTTGCCTTGAGGTCCGGAACCGCCCAGTCGGTGCTGGGGCAGGCCCAGGGTGTGCTGCTGGAGCTGGCACACCGCCTCTGCTCTGATGTGGGCTCTGAGCCTTCTCCCCATTGCGCTCCACCTTCGCTTGTTTGTTGGCAGGCCACAGCTCTGCTTTTTGCTCCTCCTCTTTCACTCCCTTGCGCTTTCTTGCGGCCACGGTCTTGGGAAGGGCGGCTGTCAACTGCAGGGAAGCTCTTCCCCCGTGCTGGAGCTGCTGTTCCAGAGCCTCCAGCCTGGAGAGGAGCTTTCACCAAGATTTTGCCATTCGGCTCAGCACCTCTCCCTGTCAGAATCAAGAAAGGGAAGCAGCAACATTCAGTGAGTCCAGCACTACCTTCAGTCTGCAAACCGGGCCACAATACTGGGAAATCTCATCTCGAGTGTTCACAGCAATGGATCTTAGGATCTTGGCTGAA
>NW_011117611.1:0-845 GCF_000146605.3 Meleagris gallopavo
CAGATCCCTCACCACGGAATTGCTGCGTGCTGGCGGGACTCCCCTGGGCCTGCTACCTGAGTCCTGCTGCTTCCTCCTGGATCGGCTCCGCGACTTCCTTCTGCCACCTGCTTGCTGCCCAAGGCTGGCCACGCTGCTTTTCTCTCCCCCCCTGCTGCATCTACCTCGGACCATCGAAACGTCGCGCAACGGGATCGCTGCTGGATCCTGGTGGTGACTATCCCCGCTTTACACAATTCTTGCTTCTTTCCTCTCTTTTCTATCGCCCTCCTTCCCTTCCCTGTCTCCCTGATTAGGATTATAATAAACTGGTCGGACCAACATTTGAACCGTTGTTTCTTAATCGCACGCCGGGTATATAATATTAAAAGAACCTCATCTCCCTCCTATAAATCGGAGCGAGACACTAGCCCACTTATATGTCGCATCTCTTCTTTGATGGCCTGAGGTCTCATGGGCCCATCGAGCTAGAAATAATTCACCCTTGTTCTGCCAGTCCAGGTCTATTTGAGCCACTTCAATTCTGGCAGTGGTCTACCTGATGGTTATTTTGCTGTTCTTCAGTAGCCCTACTCTTGGGCACATGGGCATCTACGTGACGCACCTTTAGAACCATATTCTTTATTCGGGCAGCAGTATCTTTCCACAGCTCAGCAGCCCAAATAGGTTTACCCTTTCTTTGCCAGTTATTTTGCTCCCACTGCTGTAACCATCCCCATAGAGCATTTGCCACCATCCATGAGTCAGTGTAAACATAAAGCATTGGCCACCTCTCCCGTTCAGCAACATCTAAGACTAATTGGACAGCCTTTACCTCTGCAAATTGGCTCGATTCTCCTTTTCCT
>NW_011117612.1:0-418 GCF_000146605.3 Meleagris gallopavo
CATAAGGAAGGTTTAAGGGATAGATTTTAATCCATAGGATAGAAATAGTAAATATTATAGTATATATATATATATAATATACTATATAATAGTATATAGTAAAGAAAAATACATAGAAAACATTCTATTTAACAAGTATGTTTTGTTTTTGGTATTTTTATATATAACTTTGTTAAGCAGAACTTTGAATGGTTAGAGAATCCTTATTAACATGAAGTACTTCTAATAATTTTGACAGGAGGCCATTTCACAGAATCACAGAATCACAGAATTGTAGGGGTTGGAAGGGACCTCTAGAGATCATCGAGACCAACCCCCCTGCCAAAGCAGGTTCCCTACACCAGGGAGAACAGGTAGGCGTCCAGGCGAGACTTGAATATCTCCAGAGAAGGAGACTCCACAACCTCCCTGGGCAGCC
>NW_011117613.1:0-442 GCF_000146605.3 Meleagris gallopavo
AGCTCACAGGGCTGTGATCAGTGGCACAGTCTAGCTGTGCCACCCTGATGAGGAAAGGCTGAGAGACCTGGGGCTGTTCAGCCTGGGAAAGAGAAGGTTGAGAGGGGATCTTATCAACGTTTACCAATACCTGAATCACAGGTGGCAAGTGGATGGGGTCAGACCATTTTCAGTGGTGATCAGCATCAGGACAAGAGGCAATGAGTACAAACTGGAACACAGGAAGTTCCATACAAGCACGAGAAAGAGGATTTAGGAAATTTTATCCAGGAGAAAGGAAATATAGCTTGCTGTTTGTGAAAGAAACGCTTCCTAGGCTGTTCACTGATTAAGGCAGCACTGCTCTAAACCAAAAACATATACAGATAACTGTGCTTTTACCTCCTCTCAGGAGGAATCTCAGTTGCTGTCAGTCCGTATGTATTTGTTGGTGTTTTGGGCT
>NW_011117614.1:0-348 GCF_000146605.3 Meleagris gallopavo
GAGGAGGAGGTGGAGGAGGAGGTGGAGGTGGAGGAGGACGAAAAAAAGCCAGCGAAACTGAAATGAAAAGGAGATAGAGCAATGAAACAGAAACCAAGAAATGAGGCGCAGGAGGTCCAGGTGGAGGTGGAGGTGGAGGAGGAGGTGTAGGTGGAGGTGGATAAAAGCTCCAAGTACAATCTGTGGAGGAAGAGGAACAAATGCAAGAAGATGAAGAGCAGGCAAAAAGCAGTGAAAACAAAATAAGGAGGGTAAGGTGCAGGTGGATTTGGAGGCGAAGGACGAGAAAGGAAAAAAGCATTGATTACAAAATGAGGACGAGGAGGAAAAAAGCAGAATCTACGAAAT
>NW_011117615.1:0-409 GCF_000146605.3 Meleagris gallopavo
TCCTCTTTAGCAGCTTTGTGCCCCTCCTCCTCCCGGCTGCCAGGGCTCATGTTAAACTTGCTATCACCAGCACCTCTAGACCCTGTCCTAGTACTGCTCTCCAGACACTTGTCTCCTAATCTGCATCTCTGTCCTCATTCCATTGCTGCCACAGTGCCTGGCAGTTTCCTCTGCTGAACTCCATGCCACTGCTGATTGCCTAACGCTCTGATCTATCCAGATTCTTCCCTAAGGCCTCTCATCCCTCCAGGGAGCCTCCAGCACTTCCCACTTACATATCAGCAGCTATGGAAAAGAAACCTGCACAGGATGCACGCCTCTCCTGCATCCAAGTCAAGGGGAGCCCCATTCACTAGGACTCCTTGAGCTCTGCCACTGAGCCACGCCCTAGAGCCTGCACCTGTCCATC
>NW_011117616.1:0-413 GCF_000146605.3 Meleagris gallopavo
AGACACAAACCATAGCCAGCCAGCGGCCATCCAGCACACGGGAGGCGATGGAGGAGGATTGAGTGATACTACCCAGATAGACACAAATCTCAGCCAGCCAGCGGCCATCCAGCACACGGGAGGAGCTGTAGGAGGATTGGGTGCTGCTACCCAGATAGACACAAACCATAGCCAGCCAGCGGCCATCCAGCACACGGGAGGCGATGGAGGAGGATTGAATGATACTACCCAGATAGACACAAATCTCAGCCAGCCGCCAGCCATCCAGCACACGGAAGGAGCTGTAGGAGGATTGGGTGCTGCTACCCAGATAGACACAAACCATAGCCAGCCAGTGGCCATCCAGCACACAGAAGGAGCTGTAGGAGGATTGGGTGCTGCTACCCAGAAAGACACAAACCATAGCCAGCCAG
>NW_011117617.1:0-671 GCF_000146605.3 Meleagris gallopavo
CAGCTGTGCTGCAGGAAGGGTGGAGCCTGGCTGCACCTCTCCTAGAGCCATTGAAGAGCTGACTGCCAGCAGGGAAGGATCTCTCTGGAGATGCGCTCCATCAGGAGTTCATCTCGCGAGCCCAGGATAGGGTGGGTGTCTTTCCCTCTTTACTCCAATCTAAATGACGTTAGCCAAGCTCCTGGATATGTAGATATACTCTCTGTGTATCCATTGATTATACACAGAGATATGAAGGGAGAGAGAGAATCACATTTAAGGAGTAGATCCAAAAGTACATCAGAGTTTGGAGAGATGGATTAATAATCTCCCTGAAGATCATACGTCAGCCAGATAGTTGGGAGGTATCTGAATGAACAAATGCAAGGGATGGGGAAATCTGGAGAGCAGTGGCGAGAGCATGTGTCCAGATTGCCTGCTGTAATCATGACCTGAAGCGTGGTCATTGATTTAGGAGCGCTGGAGCCACCTGGAGGAGGTTATTCAGCATATTCAGCATATTCAGCAGGTAGAGCAGTGGATGCTGGGCATTAGGCACAGGGCGTTGGCACTGGCACCAATGTCTGTGTCCGTGCACCTGAAGGCATTGTGTCCTGCAAACACAGCTCTGGAAAACACTGAGATGAATGAATGAATAAACAAATAAATAAAAGAAAAGAAGATGGAGAATA
>NW_011117618.1:0-411 GCF_000146605.3 Meleagris gallopavo
TAAGTGACCCCATACCTGACCCCATAACCCCACACCTGACCCCATAACCCCATATGTGACCCCATAACCCCATAACTGACCCCACAAATGACCCCACAACCCCAGGAGTGGTTCACGGTTCTGGAGCACAGCCGCCCCAATCCCTGCACACTGTCCCTGTAAATGACCCCATATCTGACCCCATAACCCCATATCTGACCCCATAACCCCACACCTGACCCCATAACCCCACACCTGACCCCATAAGTGACCCCACACCTGACCCCACAACCCCAGGAGTGGTTCACGGTTCTGGAGCACAGCCGCCCCAATCCCTGCACACTGTCCCTGTAAATGACCCCATATCTGACCCCATAACCCCATAAGTGACCCCATAACCCCATACCTGACCCCATAACCCCATAAGTGACC
>NW_011117619.1:0-508 GCF_000146605.3 Meleagris gallopavo
CCCGGCCGATCTGGGGCAAGGACATGTGGTTAGACATATGGAATACAGTCAAACACAGGACTGTACGTGTCTACCATGTTTCTGGTCATCGGCCCCTACAGTCACCGGGAAATGATGAAGCCGACACGCTGGCCCGAGTTCAATGGATTGAGAATTCACCATCCGAGAACATCGCCCGTTGCTTACATCAGAAGCTACGGCGTGCGGGACAAAAGGCAATGTGGGCAGCTGCTAAAGCATGGGGACTGCCCATACAGCTAGCTGACATCGTCCAGGCATGCCGGGATTGCGACGCTTGCTCCAAGATGAGACCGAGACCGCTGCCCGAAACAACAGCCCATCTTGCTAGAGGACATAATCCTCTCCAGCGATGGCAGGTCGATTACATCGGGCCCCTTCCTCGGTCTGAGGGGCCAGATATGCCCTGACCTGTGTTGACGCTGCAGGTGGGCTACTGCAGGCTTATCCAGTACCGAAAGCAAACCAGGCATATACCATCAAGGCACTC
>NW_011117620.1:0-487 GCF_000146605.3 Meleagris gallopavo
CTGACCATCCCCCTCATCAAACCAGATGGTCTCAGTAGAAGGATGGTATGCTATTGCTCTCCACTTGCTCGGATTGCCCCTGCTGGATCCATCTGTGTACCAAGCATCTTCAGGGATAGGGTATTTCCCTCCTGAGCGGGACTCTTCTGCGGTGGAGCGACCAGTATTCCTTTCGGTGCGTCACTGTGATATGTTAGTGGGCCTAGGATCTTCTGAAGTTCTTCTTTCAAAGGGGATGAAGACAGACTGCTCCTTTGGCTGAGATAGGCGACCCATCGTGCCACTGTTTGTGCTTGGGCCACCCCGTCTTCGGAAGGTGGGTCAGATCTTTTACCCACCCCTGAATCGGCAGAGTGGTCTTGACTATAACTTCAGCCGTTTCAGTTATTGGCTCTACTGCCTGCAGTGCTGAATCGGCAGCCAATAACTGCTTTTCAATCATACTGTATCTCTCTTCTGCTCCGTGCCAACCCCGAGACCAGAAACC
>NW_011117621.1:0-305 GCF_000146605.3 Meleagris gallopavo
GTGTCCCGATGGGTGTCCCAGTGGGTGTCCCGATGGGTGCTCAATGGGTGTCACTGTGGGTGTCCCAACAGGTGCCACAATGGGTGTCCCGATGGGTGTCCCGATGGGTGCTCAATGGGTGTCCCATTGGGTGTCCCGATGGCTGTCCCGATGGGTGCTCAGTGGGTGCCCCGATGGGTGCTCAATGGGTGTCCCAATGGGTGCTCAGTGGGTGTCCTGATGGGTGCTCAATCGGTGTCACTGTGGGTGTCCCAACAGGTGCCACAATGGCTGTCCAGTGGGTGTCCTGATGGGTGTCCCGATGG
>NW_011117622.1:0-520 GCF_000146605.3 Meleagris gallopavo
AGGTACAGCTCCTCCCCCCCGGTGCACGGCCCGCTCTCTTTGTTCATGCGGCAGATGCGGAGCTCTGAGGTGTTGGTGGATTCTGGGGGGGCACTGGGACCAGTATGGGAACTGGGACCAGTAAGGGAGCTGGGGGGAGGGGCACTGGGACCAGTATGGGAACTGGGACCAGTATGGGAGCTGGGGGGGCACTGGGACCAGTATGGGAACTGGGACCAGTAAGGGAGCTGGGACCAGTAAGGGAGCTGGGACCAGGATGGGAGCTGGGACCAGGATGGGAGCTGGGACCAGTATGGGAACTGGGACCAGTAAGGGAGCTGGGACCAGGATGGGAGCTGGGACCAGTATGGGTGCTGGGACCAGTAAGGGAGCTGGGACCAGGATGGGAACTGGGACCAGTATGGGTGCTGGGACCAGTATGGGAGCTGGGACCAGGATGGGAACTGGGACCAGTATGGGAACTGGGACCAGTAAGGGAGCTGGGACCAGTATGGGAGCTGGGACCTGTATGGGAGCTGGG
>NW_011117623.1:0-316 GCF_000146605.3 Meleagris gallopavo
TTGTTATGAATATTTGAAGGTTCTTCTTGCTGAAAGTTTCAAACAAAGATCTGATCAAAGAAATACAGGAATTGAATGATAAGTGTAGCAAAACCAATTAAATACGTACTTCTAAGTCAGAAAGATAAAATAAGCACATCCTGTTAAGATTTTTTGCCTCACCTTACTTTTTTCAATACGTGAAATACGCTTTTAAGAGGGCCAAGAGCTTTAATATATGGATTGAGAAGAAACAAGCAACCAAAAAAAAAAAAAAAAACTTCTGTGCTTCTGATTTGTAAGAAGAATGTCAGAACAGGTTGTTTGTTTTTTTTTT
>NW_011117624.1:0-1158 GCF_000146605.3 Meleagris gallopavo
ACGTGAGTCCTATGGGGTTGTGGCCGTGGGTCCCGTGGCTATGGGGCAGGGACCCATGGATGTGGGGACGTGGGTCCTATGGGGTTGTGGACGTGGGTCCTATGGGGTTGGGGCCGTGAGTCCTATGGGGTTGGGGACGTGGGTCCCATGGATATGGGGATGTGGGTCCTATGGGGTTGGGGCCGTGGGTCCCGTGGCTATGGGGCAGGGACCCATGGATGTGGGGACGTGAACGGGACCCCCGTCCTCACGTGAAGCCTTTGCTCTGAGCGATGGGTGTCCAGGACAGCGTGGACAAGGTCTCAATCACCTGAGGGCAGAAACGGGTCACCAGGCGGGGGTGACCGGACCCCGCGTTGTCCCCAAACCCGTCCCCAGCGCCCGGGTCCCACCTTCCCAAAATCCTGAACGTCAAAGAGGTCGAAGGCCCCGAAGAGGCGATGTTTGGGGAGCCCGAATTTGTCGGCGCAGGCGGTCAGGAAGGTGCGGATGTTCCTCAGGCACAGGAACTGCGGTGGTAGACGTCACCGTCACCAACAACACCCCGCTGTCACCGTCACCAACGCCCCGTTTGTCACCGCCGCTCTCAGCTCCCACTGCCACCCTCCCCTCCGTCACCGCCATCACCATCAACTCTGTCGTCGTCGTCGCCGTCGTTGCTTGTCCCCACTGTCACTGTCGCCCCAACGGTCATTGTCACCCCAACTGTTGTCACCCCAACTGTTGTCACCCCAACAGTCGATGTCACCCCAACAGTCAATGTCACCCCAACAGTAATCGTCACCCCAACTGTTGTCACCCCAACTGTTGTCACCCCAACGGTCGTCGTCACCCCAACAGTAATTGTCACCCCAACTGTTGTCACCTCAGTGGTTGTTGTCACCCCAGTGGTTGTTGTCACCCCAACAGTCGATGTCACCTCAAAGGTCATTGTCACCCCAACAGTTATTGTCACCCCAACGGTTGTTGTCACCCCAATGGTTGTTGTCACCCCAACAGTCAATGTCACCCCAATGGTCATTGTCACCCCAACTGTTGTCAGCCCAATGGTTGTCACCCCAACAGTCAATGTCACCCCAACGGTCGTTGTCACCCCAACTGTCATTGTCACCCCAACTGTTGTCACCCCAACAGTCAATGTCACCCCAACGGTCGTCG
>NW_011117626.1:0-1335 GCF_000146605.3 Meleagris gallopavo
CCATCCACTCTGCTGGACTCTCTCCAGGAGTTCTCTGACTTTCCAAAGTCAACACGTTATTCATCACGACGCCCAGGTCCTTTGCCACAGAGATCATTTCCAGTGGCACAGCTTCTAAACTACTGGGATGCATGCAGTTACTCCTCCCCAGGTGCTGAACTCTGTGCTTATCCCCTATTGAATTCCACAAAGTTCCTCTCTGCCCAGTTCTCAGGCCTGCCCATTTCTGGCTGAGTGGTGGCACAGCTTTCTGGTGACAGCCGTCCCTCCCGGACTATCAGCAGACTTGATGATAATTCAGTATATCCCTAAATCCGAGTCATTGATGAAGATGTTCAACAAGACCAGACCCAGTCTCTCTTCCTGTCCTTTACTCACCTCCTTGATGATACAATCATCAACAGGCCAGTGATATTCAGCGTTCCTGGATCACTGGATGCCCATAGTCAAGGACATTTCAGCAGCATCTTTTCCTTCCTGGAAATCAGCCTCAGCTCCACTGCTGGCCTTTAGGGACTGCAGAGAAACCACAGACAACAAAGTTGATTCCTATCAGGGCTACACAACCCATCCCTTTTTCTTTCTGGCCTGGAGTACTCCAGAATTTGTCCTCCCTTTGAACCCCTTGTGGCATCCTTCCATTGCCACCTGCCATCCGCTCCAGCAAGTTTCTGCTCTGAAGCAGGGACTTTGGGCTCGGTTCCACATTTGTGACAAATCTCAACTTGATCCTGGTGCCACGTGTGAGATGCTGCAGCTCAAATGTGCACCCACATCCATGCCCGCTACCTGGGGCAGGGAGAGGAGCAGCTTCACCCATCACAGCTCTGTGACACTGATGGAACTACTGCTGAAGAATGGTGAGCTAGCTCCTATGACTCAAGTGATGTGACACATGGATACAGGCTCTTGAGGAGGAGAGGCAGAAGGTGAACATTCAGAAGGGAATCCCCCTCTGTGAAGGAGCTGCCTGGATGAGCAGAGATCCACTGAGGGATGGGCAATGCATTGCGTGAACCCTTGGGGGTGGGGGTCAGAGAGAGTGAGGACAGCTGAGGATACATTATGGGGCATGTCCTGGTTCTGTCCCCTCTCAGCTCCTCATGTCCCTTCACCCCCTTCCACTCCCCCCACCAGGGGTGGGACAGTACAGGAAGGTGAGAAATGGAAGTGCCCTTGGCTCCATATAGCACTGCTCAACAACGGCAACATTCGTATGTTATCTACGTTCTTCTTTCCTATAGCCAAAAAGTAGCATTGTACCAGACACCAGTGGTGAAGAAAACACCACTCTGTCCCACCTGAAACCAGGACATGCCCCATAATGTATCCTCA
>NW_011117627.1:0-1235 GCF_000146605.3 Meleagris gallopavo
AAAAAAAGTGAGAAATTACATATGATGCCCCTTTTCTGAACTGCTTTTCAAAGCTACTAACTGGAAGATCTCCCTTTTGTAGTTGCTTTAAGACCTTCTAACAAGACTGTCAGTCAGCTCTGAAAAGCAGCATTGCCTTCCCACTGCTAAAGAAAAACCCAGCAAGGCCAGGAGGATGCTCTGTGCCTCTCGAGCATTGCTCCCTGGAGTCCAATTACCATACCATGCAGTCAGGCTAGGGAAAGAGCAATGAGCACGGCTGGGCATGGGGCTCATTCAGGTGACCACACAAAAATAAAACCAGCTCAATATAGTCAGAGCCAAACGGCTGCACATTCCCTGGAATAAGACAACCTCCAGGGATGGAGATCCATTTTGGCTGTAGAATTTTCCAGTGCCCTGCAATACAATCAAAGCCTGAGTTGGATTATTATCAGCCTTACAACCAAAAATGCATTCATTTATTTACTTAATGGGCAAAGATTTTAATGAGAACAAAGCTGAAGAAAGTATCTGCGCCTATCTGACACCCTTTAATTGATAATATCAGGAAATCGTGTTCTATTCCTCCTCATTAAGGAACTGTCACCCAAGCTTTAAAAGGTATATTGTGACATCTAGCCCAATATTGCTTAGAATATTTATTAAAACCACTACTTTGAGAATCGTTTTAAAAGTCAGAATACTTCTGAAAGTCAATAAGGAATTGTTTCAAAGAAGCAGTCACTGCTTACAGATACTAGCACATCATTCAAGCTACTTCAGAGCTACTAGAGCACTTTACTGAAGTTATCTTCATCAGTTAAAGGGAGATCAAATGAATGCCCCCTTGAACAAGGTGAAAGCCACCAAGACAGGACTACAGCACAAGCTGTCAGGTAGCAATATGATTACCAAGATAAATCCTGAAGCTATAAAAAGCATTTTAAGTAACTATGTAAAGGATATGCCCTCACACTCTATCATTTAAAAACCATTTAACTTATCATTTAAATTTACTAACAGATGTAAACTCTTTTCACAGAACTCATATCCATCACTGCATTCTCCATGCTGTTAAAGAAATTTCAATTTCACTTTATAGAGCCATGCAAACTTCTAAAGAGCTTCACTAAGCATTCAATCTAGATTAACAACTCAGACTTCTCTAGAGCTACTCCTTTTTTTCAGTGGTGCTTTTCCAACTCCCTCATGCTTAGGGGAAGGAAGATCTTTAATGATTTTTTAATTTTTTT
>NW_011117628.1:0-3732 GCF_000146605.3 Meleagris gallopavo
GCCCGTCCTATGAGCCGGGAGACATCATCTTTGTGGACCCAGGGAGAGCCGCACAGCCGGGTGATCGCGTGGTCGTGCGACTTGACAACCAACAGCAAGCCACCTTCAAGCAGTACCTCGAAGAAGACGGCCGCAAGTTCCTGCGCGCATTGAACCCAGACTGGAAGCCCAGGCTCACGTCCATTGATGGCGCGGCGACCATCTGTGGTGTTGTCATTGGGAAGTGGGTTCCTGAGATCGAATAGGTTACGATCCGTCACACATCATTGACTCGGCAGGAGCACGGAATGTATTTCATGGGCATCGTGACGATCATTGGCTCCATCTTTGGAGCCATTTTTCTACTGCCTGGGATGCTTGTGGCCAAGAGTTCGCCACAGGCGACAGCGGCTGCGCACGTAGTCGCTCTGGGCGTTATCCCTTAGGTGCTCCTCCGAGCGCTGCACATCACCAAGCAGTCAGCGGACACAACGGCAATCCGCGAGGCTCTGTAAGCCATCAACCGCCGCGACGAAGCAAATAGAAAATGAAGGGAATAGCATGAAAAAAGCAATAGTCTTAGCCGCAGCAATTGCAGCCTTTGGATCGGCTCACGCAAATCTGAAAGATGCTAAGCCGGCAGGAAAATTTGGCGAATGGCGAGTTTTGCAATCGGTCGATAAGATGACCGACAAAATTGATTGCACTGGTGTTTATGGCAGCGGATTTGAAACACAACTTTCTTCTGACGCCATGTATATCAGGGTATCTGGCGGGATTCAATCGGTGACGTTGCGATACGGCGATGATCCGGCCAGACCTATGCGACTTGCCTCTAAGTTGGAGAAGGATGGCAGGATGGTTCTGTTGGAGAACGAGGAATTTCGTAGTGCTGTTCACTCGAATCGCTTGAGAATTCAAGTTTTAACATTAGTTTCTGGGGTTAAGGATTTCGACCTTGATACATCTGGAGTTGATGAAGCTATAAAGCACATCAATAATTCTTGCCCTATTATCGAAGAAAAAGTCGTAGATTCTAGCGTTTCCCCCATAAAGGGCAAAGTGTCTGATTCACCTGACATATGCTCCTCAGAGATAGTTAACAGGATGAAATTGCAAAAAATACCTGCTGCCAAAATTAGCGCCATATGCTCTAAATAAATTTATTGTAGTCAAGGATTTCTGAGCCC
This sequence comes from Meleagris gallopavo, assembly GCF_000146605.3. Lineage (NCBI taxonomy): Eukaryota > Metazoa > Chordata > Aves > Galliformes > Phasianidae > Meleagris > Meleagris gallopavo. The sequence continues at coordinate 1,170 of NW_011117628.1, forward strand.
AGCGAAGGAGAGGGGATGAGAAAAAACATTTTTGGCGGTTCTCGCCTCCTTTGTACTAGCCAGTTGTGGCGAAAAGCCAGCCGTAGCGCAGGCGGCACCCACTGTTGCGATACCTGTTTCTGGGTCGGAGCTTTGGGGCGGCGCTGTCTATGGTGGCATGACGCCAGAGCAAATCAGGGCCACCTCGAGCGAAATTGCAGAAGCGGTACAGCCCCTGGACAAGCTGCAGAACGGTGCTCTGAAACTCTTGCTGCGCAAGGGCGTTGAGATCGCCAACACGAAGTTCGACGCTCAATATTTCTTCCTGGATGGGAAGCTTCACCAAGTGACACTAGGACTCAATGACCCAAAGAGCTACTCTGAAGCTGAGTTCTCCGCCAAGCAGATCAAAGAGGCGCTGACATCCAAGTACGGCGCCCCGTTGGGCTGTGACCATTTTTCTGGCACGTCCCTGAAGGGGTATAGCTGCAACTGGAAGCGCCCCGATGGCAACGTCCGACTGTTCTTTGGCTGGATCAGATGAAACGTCACCCGCCCTGAACATCGCCTACCAGTTCGGCTTGGCCCAGGACGCCAGCAAGCTGTAGGCGCTGAGCGCAAGGCCGACGCCGCGAGGTTGTAGGGCGGCTAGGGCAAGCGAACATCTAAAACAGACACCTGTACAAGCTTCCAGTACCTGATGCGCCGCCCCAACAAACACAAAAAAACATGCCTCATTCTTACCGTTTGCAACACACTTCTTGATCCTCTCCAGAGGCTGTGACACACTAGGAGTAAGTTTAGATGCGATTTATGCATTGATTTCATTTACGAGCAAAAAATCCATTTAGTTTAGCAATTGTTCTTGTAGCAACTTTATAGAAAACTTATTTAAATTGCCAAAGCCTGCAGAACTTCTTCTTAGAAAAGAGATTGAAACCAGAGTTAATCAATTCATTGACCAAGTTGGCGTTAATGGTGGATTAATTGATGAGCAAGAGTACAATTACATTAGAGAAGAGTGCAGAAAATTAGCAAAAGTCGATGTGTTTAATGCTGATTGCTATAGATCTTCAATAGGATCTGCTGCAAATAAGCTTGACGACTACACAGCAGCTGTAAATAATCTAAAACGAAACAATCACCATGCACGAGCTCTTCTAGAAGAGTTTAAGCACCTGATTAATCACGGATTTACTTCAGAGGCCTTTAAGCTTATACCAAAAGCCATAGACGCGAGAGTTGAAATTGGCGCGATGGAAATGGCGAGGGCATTTGTAGCAGCTGGAGCGTATCAGAGCGCTGCTTCTTTGATATTGAACGCCACCGAGCGCAGGGAGCAAGTCGTGGTGACTTCACTATTTCACAAAATTAAAACCGCCTCTGACGCGCTAGCCCAGCTTGGCGTCTCTGATGGATCTGTGTCCGCAATGCAAAATATCGCAGGCGAGATTCTAAGAGAGAGAAATTTGTTGTGGCTTGGTGAACACCCGAATTGCACAATATTAGAGAGCGGAAAGACTCCTGAAGTACTAATTGAGTACTTTGTCGGGGTGACCCCTCTCGACGCGGCAGAGATGAACTGGGATCTGGCAGAGAGATTAATCGACCATAATCTCGCTCAAGATGGTGTTTCTATAAATTTCTTGGGGGTTAAGGCATCATGAGTGTTAATTCGCAAGATTTTCTTGATTTGGCCAGCGGAAAACTTACAGGCAATCAAGTAGAAATATGTCATAGAAATACAGTTTCGCGTGCATACTACGCGGCTTACCATGGTTGTAAAGATTGGCTGAAGCAGTTGCCTGGATGCGCCTCTCAGGGAGATAGTGATGAGGGCGGGGTTCATACTGAGTTGATTAATATGCTTAGTCACCCGGCGCATGAAGTAAAATGCGAGACAACCCGCCGTCTATCGAAAATACTAGCCGCCCAACTGAAGGTATTTAAGATCCAAAGAGTTAAATCGGACTATTTCTTAAACGAAGAAAATCCGTACAGAGAATGGTCACTAAATTCTATAACTCAGGTGGAATTACTACTAAAGAAAATAGGCGCAACTCCGCCAAAGCTAGCTCCAGCAGATGTCAGCAACGACGATGAAGATGTTGAAAAAACAAAGAGCAGCAACATTAGCAAAGCTATGCCTCCTATCCCGCCAGCTGCGCATGCCTCTTTGAAAATTGTCAAATGACAGTATTTAATAGCGAAACTGAAGCCCGCCCCGAGCGGGCTTTTTCACGCCACGATGGCACCACGCCAGCAGTCGTGACAGAAAGTGGTGGTGCCGCGCTGTTGCGGCGCCACTGGAGCATTGAATGCCCTACACCAGCCTGCAAGAAATCGAAAACTTGGCGACCACGCTGGCAAATGCCCGCGCCCTCCCCGATGGTCACCCGGCCAAGGATCTCCAGATAGCGACACTTGAGCTACGACTCCAGCAGTCCATTGAAGAACTGGAGGCTGGCGGCGCTACTGGCGAAGATCCGTGCTTGGTCAGTTTGCGTTCTCTGTAGCAGGCAAACCCGGCGCCATCGGCCGACTGAGCTGCCCTTCCCGCCAACCTTCCCACACAAGCCCCGGC
>NW_011117630.1:0-623 GCF_000146605.3 Meleagris gallopavo
AGTCCTAGTACAGGACAGTCTGCTCCAAACCCACCTAAAAATTTCTTCCCTGTGCCCTGTCCTGTGCCATGCTGCCCTACCTGCTGGCACACCAAGCTCAGCCTGCTTGAGCAACCTGCCTTTACCTGAGCCTGCAGTGGACAGGCTGTTGTCTCTCCAGCAAACTCAGCCACGTCTGGTATATTCACTGCCTGCATTCCTCCAAGTCCTGGAGAAAGAGCCATAATTGGTGCTATTTGACAGAACTCATCAGGTTGGCCTCAAGTACTCAGGTATGCATCTCATAGTGGAATGAAACCAAATAATGGAAAGTACTTCTTAAGAAATAGATAAGCTACTCTTATGTTTTTGAGAGGGAGATGTAGCCAGCTGTTTCTGGATTTTAGTCAATTGCATGATTGGCAGGTTGATGTTAAAAGGGAGTTGTGTTTCAGGTCAGCTTCTGCCCGTGCTGCTCATTCGTTGCAGGATTCCTTGTTCTTTCATCTGAACCATATGATCTGTATCATCCGAAACACATTCTTTTAACAGTGACCTACCTGAGAAGTGCTGGTGCCTTTGCTCTGGGGCAAGACTTGAAAACTGCCTCTGGAATAGGGAAAAGAAAGTTGTGGAAGGGAGAC
>NW_011117632.1:0-656 GCF_000146605.3 Meleagris gallopavo
CGCCAGAGACTGCGCCGCGGGTCCCCGTCAATCCCGTCAGAACAGTTCTTTCCGCGGTCTCTGTTGCCATCTCGTGGTCAAAGTGAGGAACTGCCGCTGTCTACCGCCAAGTCCCGCCAGCAGCACAACGCATGTGCCTAGTAGTGCGGAACTGGCGTTTTAACCACTTGCACAGCTAATCCGCCGCTCTCTATGGTGATCAGTCTTCCAGCTAATAGCGAACATGCGCCCGTCAACTTAAAGATAGCAATTAAAGATAGCCCGTCAACTTAAAGATAGCACAAACCACTAAGGGTGCGGGCGAGCAGTCAATTCCAGAACCGCTGTCTCAGCAATACTTTCCTCTCTTCCAATCCGCAGTGCTCCTGGTCTATTTCCTAGAGGGATGAGAACTCGAGTCTGCCTCGGGAACAGACTATTCTGGCTCCCGGCAGCCCCTGCGCCCGTCGCATGCGTAATGAGAAGTCAAAACAACGCACGCGTAGGTGTGTACTCGAAAATGTGCATGCGAAATGATCGGTGCACGTTGCCGCAGGCGCAGTGCAGCGCCAAGCGAGGCGCATGCACGTTGCGATCCCGGGGCTGGCGCATGCGTAGAATCTTCTCGAGGCAGGCATGCGTAGTGCTGTGCCGATCGTGGCGCATGCGCAGTGCGG
>NW_011117634.1:0-531 GCF_000146605.3 Meleagris gallopavo
ACCTGTCCTTATGAAACACCAGCCAGCCTGCTGCTGTGCACTCAGGTACTGGCAGGGCTGTCTTTAAAAGTGGGCAGGGATTATATTCCTCAGGAGCTCTAACCTGCACAAGAACCTACTCCAGCAGCCACTGAAGTGGGGTCTTGCACCTTGCTGTGCTGTTGGAGGTTTGAACTGTGTTGATTGACCAGAGAGCCTTGGGCAGAGTTGTCATGTGCCTTCATCGCTGGTGTAGGACAGGTCCTGTGCTCTTGGCTTTTGCTGGGTTTAGGAAGGATGAAACACAGATCATTGCTACTTGAAATTCTTTCACAGCCAGGCCTGGCCATAGAGGAACACAACTGCTGGATTGGTGTGTGTACTTTTCAAAAGATTTATTCTGCTTTAAACTCAATCTCATTTCTTTGCACGTATTTACATTAGAGAAGACCTATCTCTATTTATAGTCTAGTATTTTTTTTACAACTTTCCTTTCAGGCATTGATTTGGCTTCACAAGACATACTCAGCTGGTTAGCCAATGGCAGCCTTA
>NW_011117635.1:0-571 GCF_000146605.3 Meleagris gallopavo
GGTCAAGAACAAGGTGCTGCACTTGGGTCAGAACAATCCCAGAAATATAAACAGAATGGGAGAACTCCTCAAGGGTATCCCTACAGAGAAGGACTTGGGGGTCCCGGTGAATGAATAGCTGAATGCAAGCAAACAGTATGCACTTGCAACCAAAAAGGCAGCTGTATACTGGGTTATATCAAGAGAGGTGGCCAGCTGGGAGACAGATGTGATTGTCTCCCTCTGTTTTGTCCTTGCAAGGCTCCATCTGGAGTACTGCATCCAAGTCTGGGGTCACCACCACGAGAAAGACATGGAGCTGTTGGAACAGTACCAAAGGAGGGCCACAATGATGACCCAAGTGCAGCACCTTGTTCTTGACCTTGCTGAATAAGTGTCTTGTTCATCTTAACTAGGCGTTTGGTCCTACTGGTGGCTACAACTGAGTTGTGGGAGAGCCTGTGAAACACCATGCATCATTACTTCTGTTCTCTGACTGGAACATCAAACATAAGCAAGAATTCACTGGAACAGGCTGCCCACGGAGGTTGTGAGGTCTCCTCTGGAGATATTAAAGATCCATCCAAATGCT
>NW_011117636.1:0-556 GCF_000146605.3 Meleagris gallopavo
TAATGAACCTCGATGTTTCCCAGTGCCCCACACTCTGAGGACAGTGGGCATGCAGAAAGAAGCCTATTTGGAACTGTACAGCTGCTTTTTGGGAGTAAATCTTCTTCTAATTGTACACAGGGCCTACAGCAAGCCTGTACCCTGAAGCACCACCACACAAGCAGCTGGGAAGGGAGCCATTTTAGGGTCAAAGAATTAGCTTTCTGTTACTAGCACCTGTAAATGAATATCCAAATGAGAGTTATGGAAAGCAGTGGCAGCAGCACATATTGAAGGTGATACCTCTTTATTCACTCTTTTGGACTAATTGGCTTATCCCAAGACATGGCAGCTACAGCCGCATACCAAGTGTGAACCCACACAGTTTCATAATCAGTGTGAAAACAGGGCAGCAGACTTTCCTGAAATCCTCCCCTCTTCCCAGACAATGACTGATTCCAGAGACTGCATCCTAAATTCCCTCCTTTGATTGCTCTGGGCAGCCTATGTCTTCCTTCTTTCTTTCTGAAGAACTATGAAAGGAAACTAATGAGCCTGCCATGATTTCCATAACTCT
>NW_011117637.1:0-813 GCF_000146605.3 Meleagris gallopavo
GCGCAGGGGCAGCCGCAGCAGCAGCCCAGAGCTCGGAAGAATCGCACCGCTCCCAGCAAATCTCCATCCCCACAGCCAGGGAGGGGAACGAAGAATTGTAGTGATGAAAGGATTGGCTATACGATAAAAAGGTGCTATAAAGGAATGGAAGAGTATTTTTGACCTGTACTAGACGATGCCAGGTTTGCAGGGGAATTTTCCACCAAGGAGGGATCTCCAGTAAGAGATCCTTCTCCTGTGGCAGTCAGCCCTGAAATGGGGCCTAAGTGGTGTGCAGCCAGGCCCAGCCCTTCCAGTTGCACAGCTGAATTGCCTTCGCCTGTGCTCCCATGGCTGACCTGGTCCCTTCTGCAGGTGCTCAACCAGTGGTTCAGGCTGTGACTGGACAGTTCCCACAGAGAGTCCTTCACAGGTCACAGTGCAGGAATCTGCTTGGATGTGGTTCTCTAGGGGCTGCCAGGGGCAACCGTGGTCTTCTTTAGAGCTTGCAGGAGCAGCTCTGCTCTGACACCTTCTTCCTCTACTTCTTCACTGACTTTGGTGTCTGCAATATTCTTTCTTTCACATTTTTCCTCCTCCTCTCTCTCACAGCTACTGCACTGCTTCAGAAATAACTTGGATTTACAACTCCAGACTTGGCAAGAGCAAACAGTAGCCTTGACAGAAAAATGAGTGCTATATTTTCAGTTCTGAAATAACCAGCTTAGGGATGTTTAAAACTGGCTACAGGAGCTGACAGCACCGAGGGTGCTCCACAATAATGCCTGGATATTATTGTAAGCCGGAACTAGCAATGCAGGTGCTGAAATACAA
>NW_011117638.1:0-858 GCF_000146605.3 Meleagris gallopavo
CTCTAGCCAGTTCCTTACCCAAAGAAGGGTTTACCTGTCCAGGCCATGGGCAGCCAGTTTCCCTAGCAGAATACTGTGAGAGACCATGTCAAAGGCTTTGCTGACTACAGCAACAGCCTTTCCCTTGTCTACCAGTCTGGTCACCAGTCACAGAAGGAGATAAAGTTGATCAAGCACGACCTGCCATTCATGAACCCGTGCTGGCTGGGCCTGATCCCCTGGATGCCACACATATGCTGTGTAATCTCAAGATGATTTGCTCCATAACTTTCCCTGGTATCAAGGTCATGCTAACAGGCCTGTAGTTCCCCGGATCCTCCTTATGTCCCCTCTTGTAGATGGGAGTCACATCGGCAAGCCTCCAATCCTCTGGGACCTCTCCAGTTAACCAGGAGTGCTGGTAGATGACCATGAGTGGCTTGGCTATACCCCTGCCAGCTCCCTCAGCACCAAAGGATGGAGCCTATCTAGTCCCATGGACTTGTGACAGTCCCGATGGTGGAGTTCTCTAACCATCTCCACCTGAATCACCAGGAGTGTATTCTGTATAGCATCCCAGACTTCCAGATCAGAGTGTAAAGTGCCCTAAGGATAATTGATCTTCCTATTAAAGGCAGATGTAAAGAAGGCGTTGAGGACCTCAGCCTTCTCCTTATCCTCAGCAGTCACATTCCCACTGCATCAAGTAAAGGACGGAAATTCTCCCTAGTTCTTCTCTTACTGTTGATATATTTATAAAAGGGTTTCTTGTTCTCTTTTACTGCAGTGGCCAATCTGAGTTCAAGTTGGGCTTTTGCCTTCCTAACTTCACAGAATCACAGAATCACGGAATTGTAGGGGTTGGAAGGGACCTCTAGA
>NW_011117639.1:0-363 GCF_000146605.3 Meleagris gallopavo
AGCTCATGCTGATGCAATAGGACCTGTAGTTACCCTTGCTGTCTGTAACTCAAACCTGCCAGATTCCTACTGTTAGCTCTATCAGTTAAAAACACAGCTTATTGAGGAAATGACTGGGGTGTTGAATCCACAGATTACCACTGTGTCTTTAAAGATTATTTTAGGCAAACTATTTTCAGGCCACTCATCAAATTCTTAGAAAAACAAACAAACAAACAAACAAACAAACAAACAGAAACAGCTAAATTTGTTATTTAAATCACACTGAGGAACAATAAATCCAAATAGAATAGTAAAATAGATTTAAAAAAAAAAACAAACCCAAAACAGGGATCACTAATCACAGGAGTAGAAAAACGGTGA
>NW_011117640.1:0-1321 GCF_000146605.3 Meleagris gallopavo
ACCAAGGGAAAGACGGTCTTTCTGGGGTAGAAAAAGAGAGCCAAGAGCCAGCAGAACCCAGCCACGGGTCCCTCCGCCCCCAGATCGGCCTGCTGACATCTCCTGGGCTGGAAGGCAGCTCTCGCTTAAGGGCACAGCCTCAGGAGTACGCTGCTCTCCGCAGCACCAGGGTGTCACGGAAAGGCAATCCCTCCCAGCACCACTAGTATTTGCACCTGAGGAGCTCCTTGGCACTCGTGGCCCGGAGCCTGTTTTGCTCCACCCTCTTCCTCCACTCCTCGCAGCACATTGTGTATGTCTCCAGGTTGGCCAGGACCTGTTTCGCCCACAGTGATCGGACACTGCAACAGCACGGACAAACTCTCACTTGCATCCTCTCCAAGATGCTGCCTGCCCCAGAGCCTGCCCTCCCCCAGCCCCTGCACCCATGCTGCCGTTGGGCCCCAGCAACTCGTCGTGGTTGAACGAGCTGAAGGCCCACACCGAAGGCATTGGCGTCAGGGGCTCTCCCAGGGCGTGCTCGTGTCAGGGAGATCAGAGGAGGAAGCGTCTGCTCCCCAGCCCCACAGGTAGTCAGTCTCTACCGCTCGCCTCTGCCAAGCGTTTCTGAGAGGTGCTGCACACTTTCTTGGGCTCTGTAGTGTCCAGAGGAGGAAGAAGTGTCCACTCCTCCTCGGCTCGAGGAGGGTGGCAAAAAGCCTCCTCCTCATCCACCTTCTTCCAGATTTTCTCTCTTCCTGGCTCAGCTTTGGCCCTCTCCTGCCCAGTGTTTCTCACCGGTGGGAAGCGTAGCGATGTCTCAGGCCCCAGGTTTGCTCGGGGCACTGCAGCCCACTGCTTTTCCTGCATGGGAAGTAGAGGCAGATGAGAGCCCACGTCGCCTTGGCCAGCAGCGCCCTCCCGTCGATGGGGCTCAGGTTGGAGGGGCCCAGGTCAAGCTCCATGGTGAGCAGCGCAGGCCAAGACTGTGTGCAGTATGCGGGGAGGCCCCTCAGTGCCCTCCACAAAGCACAGCCCATCCCCTGCCCTTTGGCATCTGTGGACAGCTTCCCCTCCCCAGGCCATGGGCAGGAGCATGAAAGCAAAGCGCCGTGGGAGCAGGGGGAGTCCCTCACCAGAAGGAAAGGAGAGGGTGAACTTGTTTGGGGGGCTCGCCTAGGACTCCCTCTCCGTAGCGCTGTATTTCTCAACCCGTCACGCCATCATTTATGTCCACGTGGAGCACGTACCAGTGCTGCTGCCAGCTGGCCCTGCAGAGCAGGGAGCCTGACTTTGTCTTGCTCCCTCGCTTTCGCTTCCATGCTTCGCCATGGACGTCTCC
>NW_011117641.1:0-332 GCF_000146605.3 Meleagris gallopavo
AGGACTCCATCAAAAAGGATGTCACACTTGATCCAGACACTCAAACTGACTGAGCAGTGGGATGACAGTCGCTTGAAACAAACACAAGTACCCAAACCCCAAGCACGCACATGTGTGGGAATACAAGAGAAACTGCTCAGAGCGGCAGCTGTGGAGCAAGATAAGCAGCATGAGGACCAAGGGCACCTCACGAAGAAATAAGAACGTCTCACGGCTCTGATTGGATAAGCGTCTGCATGAACGGTTGAAGACTGTTTTGTAGAATGCTCTGCTGGCACGTCAAGGTGGATGTGGAAGTTGGAGGGGTGGATGGCAATGCTAGAATGCTAGAA
>NW_011117642.1:0-589 GCF_000146605.3 Meleagris gallopavo
ACTGGTAAGAAGCATGAACTTAAAGCTGAGCAGTCTCAGCTCACCGGATACCTCAGATCAAAGGCCTTAGAGTAACAAGATTTTTATTTCTCCCTCCCAATCACTGCCTTTATCATCCTTTTTTTTTCTGTTAGAACATTTCCCTCTTTCGGTATGCAAAGAAAGCTCCATTAAACATTTATTCTGACTACTTCCTATTTGAGTTAAGGGAAAAGTTGTTCTCATCATACTACTTTTTAAAAACACATCATTAATTTCTCTGCAGTATTTGTATATGAAATAAACTACCAATAAACTTTTCTTCTTCTTCTTTTTTTTTTTTTTAAGGAATTTCACAGAAAAAAGATGACAATCAAGATCTGAGATAAATACTAAATGTTTGGCTTACATCCCCTGCCTAATGACTTGGCTCCAGATCAAGATGCAAAATAAAGAGAAACTTCTGGTACAGTATAGAATGAAGAGCACCTTAGGGATGCAGAGACAAGAGAAAGGTCTCGGAATTTTACTGCTGGGTTAGCCAAAGAAGAACAATCAAAATGGCTGCTCCATAATATAGAACACGCTGAGGTTTACCCTGGGGTTCAGT
>NW_011117643.1:0-612 GCF_000146605.3 Meleagris gallopavo
TGTTTATTAGCAAACTCTTACCATACTAATAATAACATCATGGCACTAATCACATTTGTAACATCAGCATGCCAGCATCCCAACTGCCTGCTTTAGAGCTTTCTCCTTCATTTTGTGTAACATTTTGCAACAGCATTTGCTCATTATAAAACTAAGAACACTCGTTATAGAACTAAAAAATACCTCCAAGCCAAAAGTTATCCACTTCCGAGGTGCTACAACCCTTCAGTGAGCACATGCACTCTGGAGTTTTTAGCCTAGGCTTTTGAAACAAAGCAGGTCAATTTTACACAACTCAGAACAAAGGTATGCAATGATGAGAGGCACTCAAGCTCTGCCTGTAGGGTAAAACGTAGTATAAAAACAGCTGAAGAGAGAGGGGAAGATGAGGGAAGCAACCATCGGAGGGAAGTCAGAAGAGCTGATCCTTCTGGGATCGGTCAGCAGGCAGAGCCCCTCTTCCCCCAGCAGAGACACCAGCCAGGAGAGAGGTGCACACGCTCAGTTACGCTGAGTGCTGCCCTGGGGACATCTCAGAAATCTCTATGGAGCTGTTCTCTAACTTAGCCTGCCTGTGGCCAGGCTGTGCTACTCGTAATTCCTTGCACATGT
>NW_011117644.1:0-774 GCF_000146605.3 Meleagris gallopavo
GAGCTCCAAGCTAAGAGGTAAGCAGGTGCTGTGGAACCCGCCCTGTAGGGTAGGTGCTGCCCTTATCAAGCACGCTGAAGTTGCAGAGGTTTGCTTTGCTTTTTCCTTCTCTCTACGGAGAGGGGAAAAGAGTTGAAGGCTACCAAGTGCAAAGGCAGTGAGGTGCCACAGTGTGTGACCCCGCCTCTTTCCGTTAACTCCATGCTGGTCTTCTGCACCTTTCCACTGGAACTGTCATTCACTGAGAGGCTTCCAATTTCCTTTGTCTGTTTTCTGCCATCTGTTTGTATGGTACCCCTGTTTCTGCAGTTTTGCTGCTGACAAAATGAATTCCGTTTATTCTTGCTTTATAGCAAGAAGACAACGAAAAGAGAGAAGAGTGCAACTGAAGAAGGCTTCTATGAGAGCTGCTGCTGCTGCTGAGGTGAGTCCTTGGTGAGCACAGACACGGCTCTTGTTGTTCTCAGTGCCTCCGTCTGTCAGACGTGAAAGATATTGCAGAATCCCAAGACAAGCAATGTCATAGAAAAACACCCAGCTGTGTGTTTGAGGAAATCAAACTTGCCTGGTTTCCTTCCAGCGCTCCGCAATGAACAGCCTTGTGGAGATGATGCAGAAGCTGCAGCTGAAGGACTGAGAGGAAGAGGAGGCAGCGGCTGCAGTGCGCGGCGTCACAGGGCAGCGTTCCGAGTGCCGCCCAACTCGGCGCTCCAACTTTGGTCGTAGTCAATTAAAAACAGTCATAATTAGAGATTGACAAGGAGCGCACGGCCC
>NW_011117645.1:0-434 GCF_000146605.3 Meleagris gallopavo
TTAAATAGCCCCAGTACCACCTGCAGACCCCTGAAAAGTACCATTGTCTCCACATGGACATTGAGCTGTTGACCACAACTCTGATTGGAAGCATCCAGCCAATTCCTTATCCACTGATTGGTCAATCCATCAGTTCATGCTTCTATCAACTAGAGAGAAGGGAGTCATACAAGGCAGTATCAAATGTCTTCCACCAGTCCAGGTAGACTGAAAGTGCCACCATCACACAACCTACCCTCCAGGCAGTGTACCAACCCATCAGCCTTCTTTTGGCCTGCCAGCAGACCACACAGGTGAAATCTCACCATGACCTCTCAAGTTGTCGGTGCTCAGTCAGGTTAGAGAGCTGTCACAGTTTCTTGCAGCATCAGAATAGTTCTCCTTTATCGTATAACTTCGTATAATGTATGCTATACGAAGTTATTACGTTCTCA
>NW_011117646.1:0-467 GCF_000146605.3 Meleagris gallopavo
TGGCTTTCACTTTTGGCTATTGGTTTTTGTGGTCTGGGAGCAAAATGGCTTGGCTGTGTGTGGGGCTGTTGGTGGAGATCCTTGTGCGACGGTGTGTTTTGGGGTGGCTGGCTGCGAGGGTTGGAAGGGGGATGTGAAAGTGGTGGGGCGGAATCTTCTGGGTCAGCTGTTCTGCAGCTATCTTTTTTCATCCTTTCCCTGAGGCCTGCAGCGAGAGCTCTGGTGCATCCTTCAGAGAAATCCCTCTTCCTGTTCAACTCTACTTTTCTTACGTAACGCCATAATGCTGTAATGGGTCCTGGTCTTTCGACTTGAGTGAGACGTGTGCTGCCCGTGGCTTGCTTTCTGTCGTTGTTTTTTTACAAAGTCGTTAGAAAAGTGAAGCGTGTTGGAAGAACCTTGGGTAGTTTCCGGTGGTGTGAGGAACTCGTGGGTTGGCTGTTGTGCGGTCGGAGTAGGCAGCGCGG
>NW_011117647.1:0-562 GCF_000146605.3 Meleagris gallopavo
GCTTAATGTCGCCTCTGGTCTGCGTAAAGCCAGGCGACGGCGGAGTATACGCCGCCTGACACCAGATTGCTACGATAACGTTGATTTGTGGTCAGCTACTGCCCGGGTGTTCGCTTCAGTTCTTACACCGGGCGTGGCTGCGGCCCAAGCATTAAAACAGTTAGAAAACCTAGCATGTTGGTCAGCGAAACAGGCTAACGAGACCACCTTAATCTTGGGATCTATGTTATCTGATACAAATAGTCTTAGGCACGCTTTGCTACAAAATCGCGCGGCAATTGACTTTCTGCTTTTAGCACAGGGGCATGGCTGTGAGGACTTTGAGGGGATGTGTTGCTTCAACCTTTCGGACCATAGTCGGCCATACATGAACAACTTCAATGGTTGAAGGATCATACGCAAAAGATTCAGGTTGACAAAAGCCCATTTGATGATTGGCTAAAATCACTATTTGGAGGGCTGTCCCCATGGCTCACAGCATTAATCAAAGAAGGCTTGCGTTGGCTATTGCTTATTCTAGTTATGCTTTTACTGTCTTTGCATAGTATGTAGTTGTATCATG
>NW_011117648.1:0-307 GCF_000146605.3 Meleagris gallopavo
ACAAACAAAGCAAGAATTAGAAGCCAACAGCAGCGGTGCAGTGGTACCTGAAAGAATTGCTCCATCTTGAACAGCAGAGCAAATCCAAGAAGTACGAGGGCATTCCAAACTAGACCACTTGGGACAGATTAACAACTGCAAGCAGTGGGTTCCAAAGTTCCAGACAGGAAATCAAAAGCTGGAAAAACTCTGCACCTTTTCGTCTCTCAATCTTTAGTACACTGTGCATCACAAGGGAAGCAAGTCTTCACACACAGCTGGGAAACTAAAAGACAAGGCTGACAACCCGTGTCAGATCCTGAGACTG
>NW_011117649.1:0-575 GCF_000146605.3 Meleagris gallopavo
AGGTCCCTCACCCTGCCTGACTCACAGCTGGAGTTTCTCCCTGGCAGTTGAGACGGGTGATGTGAGAGGTTAGTCAAGAGTGGGGGCAGATTCCTGTGGGGCTTCACCAGCCAAATTCCTATCTAGCAAAAGGTTGCTACAGCAACTCCGAGCCACCCGAGATACAGAAATTATTGTAATGGCTGCTGAAATGCCTCGCTACTGCTCTGAGACAGGATAAGGAAAACCCTTCCTTTTGATATGGAATGGTTACCCACTGCCATCAGTGTCAGCTCTGTACAAGCACCAGGTTTCCTGAACTTGCTTGGGTGCCGGGGTTACCTTTCAGTCCAAAGCAAGACATCGTTACTGGTGTATGTAACAAAGGACCTGTGGTTTCCAACCTTTTCTGTGCAGGAGGGGTAAATATTAGTTTGGAAGCACTCCTGTTGCATGCAGAAAGACAAAATGCTTCATAAACAGATTTTAGGAAACAAACAGAAATAATAAACCTAAACACTGAACAACAAGCCAATATCTTTTTTTTACCCATGGAGAGAATAAAATAGTAAACAAGTGGTATGATAAGTTAACAT
>NW_011117650.1:0-625 GCF_000146605.3 Meleagris gallopavo
CATATCCCCAGGGGGCAGGAAAAAAGAAAATAACAACAAAAAGAATGAAAAGAAAAAAGGAAAAGTGGAAAAAGAAAAAACAAATGGGAGTGTTGAAAGGAAAACAGAGAAAAATAGAGGTAAAGAAGAGAATAAAAAGTGAAAAGCAATGCAGGTAAATGTAGAGAAAGCAAGTAGGAAAGCTAAGCGTAGCAGAGCAAAGGAAAGCAAAGGAAGGCAGTGAATGACAGCAAGCAACCTTGCAGGAATGGAGGAACGTGGGAAGAGCTGAGGCCCGGTTTGCCACAGGAGCTGCACGGAAGGAGAAGAAGCTGGGCCCAAAGGTAAGAGGAGCTGCTTTGGGTCGTGGGCTTGAAGCCAAGCTGAGAAGCCATGGCCGGGAGGACGTGTGGGGAGCTCCAGGCCACCTTGCATCTCCCCGAGAGATGCGGGCTGTGGGCACGGCAGCGGGCAGGAGTGCTGGCCAGAAGCATCTCTGTGGAGGGAGGCAAAGGGCGGAGGAGGCTGAAGGGGAGCTACGGGCATGGCCTTGCTCAGCAAGGGGAGGCAAAGCCTGAAGGGCACGAGAAGGGAGTAGAGAAGGGCCTGCAGAAGGAGTGAGGCTGCGAGCAGAGCTGAGAGCAAG
>NW_011117651.1:0-603 GCF_000146605.3 Meleagris gallopavo
AAGTGGAGGGGCGGGGCTTAGCGGGGAAACGCCCACTTCCGTTCGAATGGCCACGCCTGCTCTCTTAGCTCCGCCCACCACTTGGCTTCCCAAAGGGGCCGATGGGGGCAACTGGTGGGCAATGGGGTGAACTGGGAGCGACTGGTGGCCAACTGGGGGCAACTGGTGGCCAATGGGTTGAAGTGGTGGCCAACTGGGGGCCAACTGGTGGGAACTTGTGGGCAACTGGAGGCAATTGGTGGCCAATGGGTTGAACTGGTGGGCAACTGGGGTGAACTGGTGACCAATGGGGTGAACTGGTGGCAACTTGTAGGAAGTGATGGGCAACTGGAGGCAACTGGTGGCCAGTGGGGTGAACCTGCCCGTGAAATTCCTGGGGGTGGTTTGGTCAGGAAAGACCAAAGTACTGCCCAGTGCTGTCCTAGATAAGGTTCAGGCGTTCCCAGTCCCTACAACATCGAAGCAGCTGCAAGAGTTTCTAGGTGTATTGGGTTATTGGCGTTCTTTTATACCTCACCTAGCGCAGCTGCTAAGGCCACTGTACAGACTCACAAAAAAGGGCAGCTTTGGGATTGGGGGAAAACAGAACAGGACACTTTCCAA
>NW_011117652.1:0-774 GCF_000146605.3 Meleagris gallopavo
AGGGAGGCAGGGAGGGAGGGAGGAGGGAAGCAGTGGGAAGGAAGGTGTCGGAAATACCCAAATAATTCTCTAGGACGGTTTCTCTGATAAAGCAGATTCTATTTGCAATTGCAATGTTGGGCCTCCTGCAAGCAGGAGAGCACCCCGAAAAACAGCGTGACGTCTTTTCTTCCCTACTCCCCAACGCTGATCTCTTTCTCCCCTGGTTCCTCACTGGCTGAGTTCTTTAGGTTCACAATCTTCTCGACGCTTCACTAAGCACACAAACACTGGACAAACATGAAAACACTGGACAAACATCAATGGTTGCTGCCTAAGCGTCAATCTGAAGTTAATTCATTAACTTATTCCACACCTGATTGTTATTTTGCGGATATCTGCTTGTCCTTCTTCCCACAAAGATGAGCTCGGGAGAAAGACAGGGCAGTGTCTTGGTGCCTGCCTGTCACGTCCCAGCCTTCTCACGGAGTGAGGCAGTCCGGCCTTGTGGAGAGGCCCTGCCTTCTTTGATGTTTGCTAAATCTGTTCTTCTTTCGCTGGCAGTTTCTTATCCTAGCAGAACAACTCTACGATATGTTTTCTAATCCCTAACGCTATACCCGCATTGTTTGGAACACTTACCGACTGGCACAGTTTTGCAAGAAAGAATGAATCACCTAATTCAGTAGTAATGTTTCTAAAACACGCCGCTAACACATACAGTATTTGACTTCTTAGATCAACTCTTCTAAGGATAGTCGCAGAGTACAGATGCACGATGTTCTGCTTCTTCAA
>NW_011117653.1:0-692 GCF_000146605.3 Meleagris gallopavo
GGGACTCCTGAGCCTCCCACCTCCAACAATCTCCCCCAAGGTGCAAGTAGGCCACACCACTTGGGTCCTACCTGCACCTTCCATGGCCATTTTATTCTGTGGGTGCCAGGCTCTAACTTCTCAGGGGCAGGGAGCAGAAGATTATTTTCTTTACCAATCAGGGGTCTTACCTGATGATCAGTGCCCGTCATTTGGATCCTAAGCGGGGTAGCCCACGTCGTCTGCAACATTCTCAGGGCACTGGGTCTACCATCTCGGGGTCTTTCATTCAGGTCTCGCAAGGTTTCCTACAGTCTCTTTGTCACCCCTGCAGAGACTGGGAGTCTGTCTTCAGGGCAGCCTTAAGAATACCATGATTACGTTATATAACGTTCGATGAGGCCTGCCCCCGTTGCATTATATGGCAGGTGGAATCGCCAGTCGATGTTATTTTCTTCTGCCCAGCGTTGTATCAGTGCACCAGTAAAATGAGTTCGTTGGTGGCTCTCGATGACTTGAGGTGTCCCGTAGGCAGACATCACGTTCTCGTGAGTGCCTTGATGGTATATGCCTGGTTTGCTTTCGGTACTGGATAAGGCTGCAGTAGCCCACTTGCAGCGTCAACACAGGTCAGGGCATATCTGGCCCCCTCAGACCGAGGAAGGGGCCCGATGTAATCGACCTGCCATCGCTGGAGAGGATTATGTCCTCTA
>NW_011117654.1:0-310 GCF_000146605.3 Meleagris gallopavo
CATTTTTATTACCTTACAGATATGATGTACATAGCTATGTAATGCCAGTATAAAATACTTTTTTTTTTTTTTCAAGAGTAGCCCCACACTGCCTTCCTTGTTGGTTTTTTTTTTTGCTTGTTTTTTTTTACTTTGATTTTTTTTTTTCCTTGATCATTTGATTACATAACAAGTTGTTTACATCATTGAAAAAAGCACTTAAAATGATCTTTTTGATACTACCCTTTCCTGATAATTTTACAGGGTCTTCTCCAATATTATGAAGATTTATGTACAAGATACACGAACCTATTTTTGTAAGTCTAATGGC
>NW_011117655.1:0-456 GCF_000146605.3 Meleagris gallopavo
AGCGTTTGCATTCAATGTATTTCAACCAAATTGGCTGTAGCTTCACAATCAATTAATGTAAACCGAATTGGTTTTAGCTTTGCCTTGCTTACGGGTTGGGTTAGCTTTGCTTACGTTTGTTTGTACCGCAGGGCTAACCCAGCCCCGTAAGCAACGGCCTAAAGGCCGTGGGAGGCAATTTGCGCTCCTTCCCGGCCAGGTCTGAGACTCGTGCCCCGTTGTGGCCATTTTGAGAGTTGCGCCGATTTCAGCGTGTGCCTCCAATTTATATCCACCAAATTGTCTTCAGCTTTGCAGTCATTTTGCATCCACTAAATTGACTTTGGCTTTGCATTCAATTTATTTTGACCAAATTGGCTGTAGTTTTGTGTTCAATTAATGTAAACCGAATTGGTTTTAGCTTTGCCTTGCTTACGGGGTTGGGTTAGCTTTGCTTCGTTTGTTTGTACCGCAGGG
>NW_011117656.1:0-573 GCF_000146605.3 Meleagris gallopavo
TGAGCGTACTTAAGGGCTGGTAGGTATTTGGACCTGGAAGCTGCTTCCTTCACTTGAGAGTGTGGGGGAGTATTGGTCCTTGGAATGGGGTAAGTGGTTTCTTTTTTCTTTCAGGGCTGTGATCTTCTCTTTTTGGGGGATCCCAAGTGCGCTGAAGGGCTGCTAGCTGTAAGAGCAGCATGTGAATCTGGAGACTGCTTCCTTTGGGGTATGGGGTAAGCCCTTAGAATGGGGTAAGTGATTCCTGCTTTCTTTCAGAGCTGTGAGCTCTGCTTTTCTGGAGGATCTCAAGCTGGATGGCTGTAATTAATAGGGCTATGTGCTAATTGCATCCATGAGGTTGGGTGTTTTTTTAAGGGCATTGTGTGCATCCTTGTTGTGTTTTAAATTATGTTCTGCGTCTCTTCTGATTTCATTTTGCAGCCTGATGGAGTTGAAGGATTGCCTGGGCTCCTCCAGTCAGTGGTGTGAGATGTGTCCAGCAGGTAATGAACATCATGCACCCCATGTTGGTGCGCTGCTTGTATGCAGGTAGGTTTGCGATGTGATCCGACTGCCCATGCTGACCATCCA
>NW_011117657.1:0-681 GCF_000146605.3 Meleagris gallopavo
CCAAGCTCCCTGGAAATGCCGGTTCTCTCTCCCACCCTCTCCAGGCATTCGGCTGGCCATCTCTAAGAGGGCACGCGTGTTCCGGGGCTGTCTGCTGCCTGAAGAGCATCCAGCCAAACGAACGTGGAACCCAAGGCCAAGCACCAGACCCGGGCTGAGTAAAGGCAGCAAAACCCGCCCATGGTCTTCACGGAGCTCGAGGGCCAGCCTGGTGCCCAAGGGAGCAAGCGAGCGCTGCAGCCAGCAAGCTGCCGATGGGCCAAATGCCTGAAGTTTAGGGCTAAGGAGTTCAGGCCAGCACAGGGAGGACCGCAGAAGATGGCAGACTCGGCACCTGACGCTGAGGCCAGCCTGCCCGAGGGGCCACCAGCAACACCTGCGGTGTGGTGCTGCCGGCACACAAGGGCTCCAGGTCTGGGGAGTGCCAGCCACCAAGGGGCAGAGCTGGGCTCCAGCCGCATCAGCAGGCCGTGGGCAGCAGGCTGCTGTGCCGGCGTCATCATGGGCAGCAGGCAGCACCGGCCAGCTGTCACCGTGTCGCCATGGCGACGTTTGTGACACGGCCACCCGGGGGGGCATCAAGGTGATGCCCGGCGCTGGGTCCCGCATCCTGAAGGAGCATCTGGCAGAGGGCAGACGCATCTGAAGGATGAGCTCCGGCACAGCTGGCGCCAAGTGGGG
>NW_011117658.1:0-599 GCF_000146605.3 Meleagris gallopavo
GTGTGTGGACACCAGGTTTTTGATTGGGACCTACTGTAATGCTTGACAGACACAAAAGTATTGGTGTATCTCTTTGAGATGCTGGTAGGACTTAGCACCATTCATAAGATCATTTCAACTACTGCATGCCTAGTTTTACTTTAAGTGAAACAATGACTTCCTTCACACCACTTCAATCCCATTTAAGGCAACAGATTTCTTTTCTGGCTCTGAGCAGTCTTAAGTCGGGAGAAAACTGGACCCTCAAAGTACAGTGATTCTGCTTCTTAGCTAGTTCTCGAATCCAATCTTATTCACTAGTTCAGAAGAATCCTGAATGTCCTTTTTTCATAATCACAGAATCACAGGATCACAGAATGGCTGGGTTGAAGGGACCTCAGAGATCATCTGGCTCCAACCCCCACGCCACAATCAGAGTTTCCAACCTCTGCATCAGGCATCCATCAACTTAAAGATAATGAAGATCATTTCCTCAGCACTGCAAATAGGGCATTCAGAAGCTGTGTCACAAATATGCTCTCTGAGTGGTGAAATCCATAGCCTACCACAGATCCTCAAGTTTAAATCTGCACAAATAACTGTGTCTGTTTCAGGCAACA
>NW_011117659.1:0-499 GCF_000146605.3 Meleagris gallopavo
CTCAGATATTTATAAACCTGGATCAGGTCCCCTCTCAGTCTTCTTTTCTCAAGGCTAAACAGACCCAGTTCACTTAGCCTTTCTTCCTAGGGGAGATGCTCCAGGCCCTTCACCATCTTTGTGGCCCTCCGCTGGACTCTTTCCAAGAGATCCCTGTCTTTTTTGAAGTGGGGAGCCCAGAACTGGACACAGTACTCCAGATGAGGCCTTACCAGGGCAGAGTAAAGGGGGAGGATTACCTCCCTCGACCTGCTGGACACGCTCTTTTTAATGCACCCCAGAATGCCATTTTGGCCACGAGGGCACACTGCTGGCTCATGGCCAACCTGTTGTCCACCAGGACGCCCAGGTCCCTCTCTGCAGAGCTCCTCTCCAGCAGCTCATCCCCCAGCCTGTATTCATGCATGCAATTATTTCTCCTATATATTCTTCATATGTGTAGTTTAAACATCAAGAGACAGCCTACTTGCTCTCTTCTGGAATGAGACTGACGTAACAA
>NW_011117660.1:0-1177 GCF_000146605.3 Meleagris gallopavo
AACTCTGGATCTTCTCTAAGAGAGAGAAAAAGAAATGTGCAATAGTTATGACGACAAATATATCCGTGTAGAATCAGAGCATCGCAGAATCGCTCAGGTTGGAAAAGACTGGAGTAAAGTGTGTGCAAACCCAGCACTGTAAACTGTGATTAAAGTAGGAGAAAAGTAAGAGTAAACCCAGTGTGAGTAAAATTTGAGTAAAGCGAGAGTGAAACCCAAAGGAAACTGCAAGTAAAGCCGTGAGTAAGGAGTGGGCACAGATGGAGCAAAGTGTGATGGCAGCCAGAGAGACGTAAACACGGAGTAAAGCGTGAGGAAACCCAAAGTAACGAGTGAGTAAAATCCGAAATAAAGTTGGAGTAAACTCGGAGTAGAGGGTGAGTAAAAGACAGGGACAGGATGTGGGGTTATGGGGCGGGATGTGAGGTTACGGGGCAGGTTATGGGGCTGACCTCAATGACGTCACGACAAGGAGGCAGAGCCAAAGGATTTATTGGACACCGATGGGGAGACAGAGGAAGGGGCGTGGCTTGGATCCGAGGGGGCGTGGCTTCAGGCAGGAGGCGTGTCCCAGCGCAGGATGTAGAACCGCCCCCCTTCATCACCCACAGCCAATCCGGGTGCAGCGTTGGGTGAGGGGTGTGGCCTCGGTGCCATGGCGGTGATGGGGGCGGAGCAAGGGAGAGTGCTGCCGGAAGTGGAGGGGCGGGGCTTATCGGGGACACGCCCACTTCCGTTCGAATGGCCACGCCTGCTCTTTTAGCTCCGCCCACCACTTGGCTTCCCAAAGGGGCCGATGGGGGCCACTGGTGGGCATTGGGGTGAACTGGGAGCGACTGGTGGCCAACTGGGGGCTACTGGGGGCTACTGGTGGCCAATAGGGCAAACTGGTGGCCAACTGGTGGGAACTTGTGGGCAACTGGAGGCAACCGGTGGCCAATGGGTAGAACTGGTGGCCTACTGGGTTGAACTGGTGGGCAACTGGGGTGAACTGGTGACCAATGGGGTGAACTGGTGGCAACTTGTAGGAACTGATGGGCAACTGGAGGCAACTGGTGGCCAGTGGGGTGAACCTGCCCGTGAAATTCCTGGGGGTGGTTTGGTCAGGAAAGACCAAAGTACTGCCCAGTGCTGTCCTAGATAAGGTTCAGGCGTTCCCAGTCCCTACAACATCGAA
>NW_011117661.1:0-540 GCF_000146605.3 Meleagris gallopavo
CTGGAGGTTCTGTGCCTGACAGAGTCTTAAAACATCCTGCTTTTCTCTCACCGTAAGACACAATGGTAGAACTGAACTGGTGGGATTAGTACCTCCAGTCTATTCACGTATATTGAAGGAAAAATTGACTGGAACAGAGATGCCATTTGGTTTATCCTTAGGGTTATGCCAAGGCTGCGTGCTCTGAAATGCTGGTACAGTTTGAGTGTCGGAAGTGGCCATGACCTTTCTGCTGCTATCAGTTCATTCCGGGGGAATAACTGCAGCTGACTGCAGCGTTGGTTTTGTTGTTCCATCCCCACAAAAGGTATTCTGAGAATCTGTTTTTTTCTGTTCCTATTATTAGTATTACTGCATTACTAGGATGATGGCTCATTGATGATGTACGTAGATTGCTCTGAAAGGAATGCCTCCTATTTATTTCCATAGAAATGACAACAGATACATAGAGTGAATTCTCAGCTACAAAACTCTGTTTTTCAACACGGTTACCACCATTAGCTATGCTTTTTTCCAGTGTTGAACGAGTGCCTGCATGCT
>NW_011117662.1:0-927 GCF_000146605.3 Meleagris gallopavo
GGTCGCACAGGTAGGCGTCCAGGCGAGACTTGAATATCTCCAGAGAAGGAGACTCCACAACCTCCCTGGGCAGCCTGTTCCAGTGCTCCATCACCCTCACCGTGAAGAAGTTCTTACGCACATTCGTGCGAAACTTCCTATGCTGCAGCTTATGTCCGTTTCCCCTCGTCCTGTCTCCACGTACCACTGAAAAGAGACTGGCCTCACCGCTATGGCCGCCACACCTCAGATATTTATAATATATATTATATATATATTTATATATATAGATATTTTTTTATATTTTTATATATTATTTTTATATATTATATTATATATATATATTATATATATATATATTATATTATTTTTATATTATTTTTTATTATTTTTTATAGATATATTTATCTCCGCCTTTTACCCATTTATAGAAATTTCAAAGAAAAGACATGATGTATATTTGGCTTGCCTAAGTCGCCTAGGGTATTAAGGTGTTGCAATTATGAAATACTCAAGAGAGTCAGGCAAAGAAGGTTATAATAACAAAAAGAGAATAGATAGAAAGCTTACCCATATCTTGGGCTCGTTTACCAAATTCCAGCTGAGCAGTTCTCCAGAAGTGATCCTTCACCACAGGTGGTCAGCTCTTAAGTGGATCCAGGAGGGTTGGAGCATGGCTCCGCCCATTTCACCAGCACAGGTTGATTGCCTTCACCTGTGGTCCCGTGCATGACTCATCAGTCACCTCAGGTGATCAATCAGAGGTTCAGGCCATGACTCAGCAGTTTCCATACAGTCCTTCATGAAGGATGACATCCCTGTATGTAGAGGTATATCGGACTTTTTTGGCCATTCCGTATGACAGCGTGCCGTTAACCATTCTGTTATAGAATGGTTTTCCTTCAGATATTGATTACCTGCATATAACCTCTGCCTGAGAGCAGGATG
>NW_011117663.1:0-406 GCF_000146605.3 Meleagris gallopavo
AATATTTGACTCCGTAATGCTGGCACTCGGGATGTGGGGAGAAAAAAGAGCAAAAAAGAGGATACGGGTAAGAAAGAAAAGCAGAAGAGGAGTACAGATGCAGGACTGAGGGAGGATACAAGGGAGGAAGAACAGCAGAAGAGCAGAAGAGGAGTGGCTAACACTGAGGGAGAGGAGCTGAAGTGTAGCTGAAGAGAAGAGCAGAAAAAGGAAGCACAGAAGAGGGAAGAGCAGAAAAGACAACGCTGTCTGTTCTGTCCTCGCTAGCAATGCCCCGAGATACAGCCAAAGCCAGGAGAAAAAGTCCACGATATAAAGTTAGGGACGTGCTTCGAGGCACACAGGACCAGCTCACAGCAACGAGTCGGCATGCGCTGCACGGGCACTGACTCATTCCTGCACTGCT
>NW_011117664.1:0-499 GCF_000146605.3 Meleagris gallopavo
ATTTGGGTCGTGAAGCTGAAACCAGGTGGCTGGCAAAGTCCCATCTTGCTGACTTATCCATAGAAGCCCAGGGAACGAGAGACAGGCTCTGGGCTCAGGAGGGCTTGGGATACTGGTCCAGGAAAAGTGCACAGCTCACAATTGTTGCTCAGCATCCTCAGAGGACCACTACTCGCCATCAAGATGCTGTGAAGCCCAGTGCACCAGGCAGTGGTGAGACAGGGAGGTCACAGCGAGTCCCCCAAAAGCTGGGCAACATCTGGAGGTGGCACACGGACAGTCCAGGAAGGGTGGTGCAGTGGAATTGCCAGGTCACAGCCTGAACCAGTACATGAGCACAGGAGTGCTGGAGCGGGGGGAGCCTTCCTCTCTCTCCATCTCAGCACCTGTATCTCAAATGCAGGCTCTGTCATCACCTTCCTTTGCTTTACAGGTGGGAAGGACAGAGGACATCTGTAACAATCAGAATGATCAGTGCAGTGGAAGGAGGTGTAACCAC
>NW_011117665.1:0-797 GCF_000146605.3 Meleagris gallopavo
GTTCCTCGGTGCTGTTTCTCTTCCCCACGGTGTAGAGAAGGAATCAATGGCACTGAGCTTTCTTGGAGGTGGCTCTATCTCCACACCCTAAGGTGCTAGCAGCATCGTGCCTTTCTTTTTACACATAAGGAACTGAAGCACTGGCAGCTGAAACAAGGGTCGTGGTTACCTGAGGTTCCTTGGGTACCTTGCAGACCTTGGGTACCCTCCTGCTCCCCAGCGTCCCCACCCTTTGTCCTTCACACAGCGCTTCCCACTGCCTTCACTGCTCACCGACAGCTCCTCATGTTAAACTCAGACTGATGGTGGGGTATCACATTGTTTGAAGGAAGGCAGGGTGACTTGAAGCCTCTGAAACACATACGGTGATGGGCGGAAACTCTGCTCAACCCTTGAAGTGTTTTGTTAACATGGTTTTAAATGGGAAATCTCATCTAGAGGATTTAGTGAACTAAGTGCTTCCCTCTGCCATCCTCGTGGTTTCCCCTCCATCCACCACCTGCTCTGTCTGGTCAACCTGACAAGAATCTGGACGCTTCCACATTGGTTTAGTTGGCCTGCTGGAAAATCCTAAATTTTGTGAGAGTAAGAATCAAGTCTGTTTCAATATTCTGAAATCCAATTCAGACCAAAAAAAGAAACACACCCGTGGGTGCCAGGCCCCGGCAGCACATCCACACAGCGATGGGTGGCAGAGGGCAAAGCGAGCGTGACTGATCCTTGTCCCCAGGGGGACCGAGCGCAGGCGTACTGTGAGCTGGAGAGCGCCCTGTGGGAAGACGACAGCCGCCGCCGTG
>NW_011117666.1:0-623 GCF_000146605.3 Meleagris gallopavo
CGTAGCGCCCACTGCCTCTCGTCCCTGTCGCGAGGGTGTGCAGACAGTGAATGCCGTGTTGGGGTGCGCCAGCGGCCTTCTATGCTGCGTGCCTGCCTGGCACATAATGGAGGGCGGGGCAGTGACCTGCAGTGCTATTGGACAGTGCGGCCTTCTGGCCCAGCTCATAATGGAGGGTGGGGCTGTGGCCTTCTGCGCTATGGGGCGGGGCAGCCTTGTTGCCCCAGCTCAAAATGGAGGCTGGGTCACAGTGGCTTTAAGCTGCGTTGGGTGGTCGAGACGTCACGGTGTTGGGCAGAAGTGCCTTCCGCAGCGCTGGGCCGTAGGACGACCTTTAGCGCTGCCGGGATATATGGACTTCTCTGGCACTGGAGAAGAAAAGCAGTAGGCCGTCCAACTCATTGTGATTTCCATTTAGATTCCAATAAAGGAAATATCTCACCATACCTACAAGCTAGTTAAGTTAAAAGAACCTGCTGCCAGGTTCTCCTCCCTGCTGAAATACGTGGCCACGTCCACAAAGCCCACAGGCTCCTGCAAGCAAAGTGTTCCTTGCTGGGAACAGCCAAGGCCCAGGGAAGCAGCTCGGAGAGGAGAGAAACTCCAATTCCAGCGGCTTCCCT
>NW_011117667.1:0-552 GCF_000146605.3 Meleagris gallopavo
TTTGGGTTAAGGCTCGGCAGTGGCAGAGGGGATGCAAGGATGCGTGGAGGAAGAAGCTGCTCAGGAATGTTTCCTGTGCATCAGTCTTGCTGTCTTGTTTCTCCCTAGGCTGCTGCTCCCGCCCGGCCAGAGGACATCCTGGTCAGTGTACGTGAAGCAGACACACCCCCAAACAGGTGATGACCACAACTTGCTTTTTTTCTTAGTCACCATGTTTTCCCTGATCTCTAAGTTCTTCCATGCCCAGGAAAACGGAGGGGTTTGATCTCATTGATGCCAACAACCATCAAAGAAGTTGGTCGTCAGAAATAATGTCCCGATTGCTAGTGGATGGTTGTGCATTTAGATTGTTTTCTTAATGTTGGTAAGCGTTCCAGAGCCTTCTTGGGTTCTCTGAACGCCTGAATGAAGATGAGGTGAAGTCGTTGCAGTTCCTTGTGAAGTGATAAACGAGCTGTGGCCAGCTATGCTTGTTGGTGCTCAAGAATGCCACCGCAGCAAGCAGAGACTTTGACAACCCTGCTAGGAGAACAGAGAGAAGAAGGGATGGAT
>NW_011117668.1:0-426 GCF_000146605.3 Meleagris gallopavo
AGTACCCAAATCAATAACTGCATTTTAAAATTCAGTTTAATTCCCCAAATCGAGTCACATAGTCACCAAATACTTGGAGCTGGAAGAAACTTCTGGAGCTCATCTGATCCAACACTGCTCTGCTCGAGCAGACACACTCAATCCCCTCATCAAGATCGTTAACAAAGATGGTGCATAGAAGCAGCCGCAGTACCGAGCCCTGGGGGACACTGCTCGTGACCAGCAGCCAACTGGATTTAACTCCATTGCCCACAACTCTCTGGGCCCACCATCCAGCCAGTGTTTCACCCAGCAGAGCGTATGCCCATCCAAGCCGTGGGCAGCCAGCTTTTCCGCGATGCTGTTGTGCGGGGCAGTGTCAAAGGCTTTACTGAAGTCCAGGTAGACCATATTGACATCCTTCATCCACTAATCAGGTCACCTTGT
>NW_011117669.1:0-386 GCF_000146605.3 Meleagris gallopavo
ACTGGCAGAACAAGGGTGAATTCTTTCTAGCCCGACGGGCCCATGAGACCTCAGGCCATCAAGGGAGAGATGCGACATATAAGTGGGCTAGAGACCGAGGGGTGGATTTAACTATGGATGCTATTGCGCAAATCATTCACGACTGTGACACATGTGCCACAATTAAACAAGCCAAGAGAATGAAACCTCTCTGGGAGGAAGGGCGATGGCAAAAGTACAAATATGGGGAGGCATGGCAGGTTGATTATATCACCTTGCCATGATCTCGTAATGCTAAGCGTTATGTGCTCACCATGGTGAGGCAACACTGGGTGCTTGAAACCTATGCAGTACCCCAGCTACCGCCCGAAATACCATATTAGGTCTTGAGACACAAGCCCTGTGGT
>NW_011117670.1:0-576 GCF_000146605.3 Meleagris gallopavo
CTGACTACATTCCTATATTCTTCCCAAGTGATCAGACCCTTTTCCACATTTCATGGACCTTCTTCTTTCCTTTGAGCTTGCGCATGAGCTCCTTGCTCATCCACAAAGGTCTCCTGCCACCTTTTCCCGATTTCTTGTTCACAGGGACGCACCGATCCTGAGCTTGGAAGAAGAGCTGTTTAAATGCTGACCAGCTCTCAGAGGCCCCCTTACCTTCTAACACCCGAGCCCACGGGATAGCTCCAAGTAGGTCCCGGAAGAGATCGAAGTTGGCTCTCCTAAAGTCCAGGGTAGCAATCCTACTTATTGCTTTGCTTCTTCCGCTCAGGATCTTGAACTCCACCATCTCATGATCACTACAACCCAAACTGCCCCCTACTTACTTCCTTAACAAGTCCATCCCTGTTGGTGAAAATAAGGTCCAGTAACACCCCTCCCGCGTCGGTTCCTCCACCACCTGCATCAGAAAGTTGTCTTCAACACACTGCAAGAACCGTCTGGACCGTGCGTGCCTGGCTATGTTGGTCATCCAGCAAATATCTGGATAATTGAAGTCCCCCATAAGCACCAGTGCCT
>NW_011117671.1:0-549 GCF_000146605.3 Meleagris gallopavo
CTGGAGGTTCTGTGCCTGACAGAGTCTTAAACATCCTGCTTTTCTCTCACCGTAAGACACAATGGTAGAACTGAACTGGTGGGATTGGTACCTCCAGTCTATTCACGTATATTGAAGGAAAAATTGCTGGAACAGAGATGCCATTGGTTTATCCTTAGGGTTTATGCCAGGGCTGCGTGCTCTGAAATGCTGGTACAGTTTGAGTGTCGGAAGTGGCCATGACCTTTCTGCTGCTATCAGTTCATTCCGGGGGAATAACTGCAGCTGACTGCAGCGTTGGTTTTGTTGTTCCATCCCCACAAAAGGTATTCTGAGAATCTGTTTTTTTTCTGTTCCTATTATTAGTATTACTGCATTATTAGGATGATGGCTCATTGATGATGTACGTAGATTGCTCCGAAAGGAATGCCTCCTATTTATTTCCATAGAAATGACAACAGATACATAGAGTGAATTCTCAGCTACAAAACTCTGTTTTTCAACACGGTTACCACCATTAGCTATGCTTTTTTTCCAGTGTTGAACGAGTGCCTGCATGCTGTGCTTGTT
>NW_011117672.1:0-780 GCF_000146605.3 Meleagris gallopavo
ACGCAGCGAGCGCGGATGGGGAATCTCAACCGTCCAGGAATCCTAGAGGTGATCATGGACTGGCCTGAAGGCAAAAAGTTTGGAACACCGCCAGCAGAGATATCACGTGCTAAAGAGGCCCCACCATATAAATGAACTACCAGAAAATGAGAAGACATACGCCCTATTCACAGATGGATCGTGTTGTATTGTGGGGAAACACCGCAGATGGAAAGCCGCTGTGTGGAGCCCCACACAACAAGTTGCAGAGGCCACTGAAGGAGAAGGAGAATCAAGCCAATTTGCAGAGGTAAAGGCTGTCCAACTGGCCTTGGATGTTGCTGAACGGGAGAGGTGGCCAATGCTTTATGTTTACACTGACTCGTGGATGGTGGCAAATGCTCTATGGGGGTGGTTACAGCAGTGGGAGCAAAACAACTGGCAAAGAAAAGGGTAAGCCTATTTGGGCTGCTGACCTGTGGAAAGATATTGCTGCCCGAATAAAGAATATGGTTATAAAGGTGCGTCACGTAGATGCCCATGTGCCCAAGAATAGGGCTACTGAAGAGCAGCAAAATAACCATCAGGTAGACAGAGCTGCCAGAATTGAGGTGGCCCAAATAGATCTAGACTGGCAGAACAAGGGTGAATTATTTCTAGCCCGATGGGCCCATGAGACCTCAGGCCATCAAGGGAGAGATGCGACATATAAGTGGGCTAGAGACCGAGGGGTGGATTTAACTATGGATGCTATTGTGCAAATCATTCATGACTGTGACACGTGTGCCACAATTAAACAAG
>NW_011117673.1:0-847 GCF_000146605.3 Meleagris gallopavo
GAAGATATAATAGACAAACTATCAACCGTGCCTGAAGCTGATAAATCCATGGAGGTAACGGATACATCAAATGGGGACCAGAATCCCCAAAACAGCCTATTGGAGGGGCTGATCAACTTGATTTCCTCCCAGCCGGTGGCATCTAATGTCTCAGCTATCAAAAGAAGACGTTCTCCTGCTCGAGCAAGTGACAACAGTAAGACCACATCACGTTTTGCCTTGTGGCATTACCTACGTGACCATGGAGAAGATGTGAAGGAGTGGCATAAACAACCTACTCCTGTACTTCAAGCACGGGTAAGAGAGTTACAAGACAAATCAACCACCAAGGTGAACTTCTACTAAAAGGTGATTGCTCCAGTTGCTGCAGACAGTGAAGGTAACAAATAGAGGGGCCCTGCCCCAGGCCAGGGGGGGAAAGGGATAATAGAGTTTATTGGACTGTGTGGATTTAGATGGCCTGGCACATCAGAATCACGAAAATATAAGGCCCTGGTGGATACTGGTGCACAGTGCACTCTAATGCCCTCGAGTCACCAAGGGACAAAATCAATTTATATTCATGGGGTGACTGGAGGTTCCCAAGAGCTGACTATGTTGGAGGCCGAAATCAGCCTCACTGGTAAAGACTGGCAAAAACACCCTATTGTGACTGGCCCAGGGGCTCCATGCATACTTGGTATTGATTACCTCAGAAGGGGATATTTTAAGGATCCCAAAGGGTATCGATGGGCCTTTGGAATAGCTGCTGTAGACACAGAAGGTGTTAAGCAGTTGTCTATTTTGCCTGGCCTGTCAGAAGATCCATCTGCCGTGGGGTTGCTACGAGTGAAAGAGCAACAAGTAC
>NW_011117674.1:0-518 GCF_000146605.3 Meleagris gallopavo
CAAGTGGTGTGGCCTACTTGCACCTTGGGGGAGATTGTTGGAGGTGGGAGGCTCAGGAGTCCCTCCAGTAATAGGTACGTGGCCTACTGGCGCGGTGGTCAACACTCCGATTTTCATTGCTAAAGGGACTCCCATCATGTCCCTATGGCAGATCAGGACACCTCCTTTGCTGCCTGATATTATTATGCAGCCGCAACCATCCGGCCGGAGAATGTGGTACAGGCAGCCAGGACGTGCCCCTGTACAAGCGGAACTGTTGACCCAGGATAGAAACACGGCCTGTATTTTGCCCTGGAGGGCAGACCTTCCCCTCTTGCTACCTCTGAAACATCTGTATTTCTCCCCGTGAGTCTTTGAGCCTTCAGGATCACCGGAAGGAATGAAATGTCATCAAAACGTTCCAGTGTTACTGTCAGATCATGTGTAACACCCGGCGATGGTCTGCATGGGACTGATGGAGCATTGGACGGATCTGCACCTCATGACCGTATGCCTCCGGTAACATCATCGAGCGCTGG
>NW_011117675.1:0-817 GCF_000146605.3 Meleagris gallopavo
GGACATTCAGGTGCAGATTGATCAATGTAGGATTAGAGAAAGGAGGGTTATGTGTCGGTACACGAGCTTAGGGTTCTGGTTTCACCCAGAAGATGGCTAAGCACGATGTCACAGTGCACCCCTTTGGCCAGTTGAAGTCAGCTGTCCTAATTCTGTTCCCTCCCAGCTCCTTGGATCCTTTGCTGAAAATGGCTTGGCCCTGTGCAGCATGCTTAGCAGGAACTATAAGCACTGGTGTGTTATCAACACTGCTTTCCTCCTAGAACCAAAACATCACACCAGACACGCTGAAGAAAACAGTTCCCAGCTAGAAAAAAATAAAAGACACATTTACATTGGGGTTTTTGTTTAATTAATTGATTAATTTATTGTAGTTGTTGTTGGTTTTTGGTTTTTTTTTTTGCACCGTGCTAACAATGAGACTTGGTAGTATCAGAATGTATCTGATAAAGGGGGAAAAGGTATTTTTTGAGAACTTTTTCTTAGTTCTTAGTCCTATCTGCTTGGACAACACTGAACTCCCTTGACACCAACTTTCTTGACAAAGAGGAAAATGAGTAATGTCATTAACCTCCTCCTACCCGATTACTTCCTGGATGTTGGCATGCCCCAGCTGATTAAGTATCCATCTATATGTTAGGTATGAATTGTCTTCTGCTTTGGTTGTAGGTCTTTCAGGTTGCAGCCTATGAAGAAGAGGCTCATGTAGCATTTGCAGTGCTGGATGCAGTTGAAGGCAAAACTGATGACGCTTTCCGAGCATTTGAAGCTATGAAGCATATGGTTTCATACCAGAACCTTGCCGAGGCTGGTTCCT
>NW_011117676.1:0-428 GCF_000146605.3 Meleagris gallopavo
CACAAGTGCTTCTGCCTGCAGAGTCAAAATAAACAAAGCTTATTTATCTTCCAGTAGAAAAAAAAAAAGGCAGCAGGAACATGAGATCCATTCAGGTGGGTTGTAAGGTAAAGCTTAAAGTGCCGGGGCAATAGTATCAGAAACTGTAAATTCAACTAAGAATGTTATGAAACTAGAACCCCCATGAAAAACCATAAACAGGACAGGCTGTTTCAGAGGAAAAAGAGTAGGGCAGTGAAAGGGAGGAGCAAGAGCTACAACAGGGAGAGTCAGAAATGGATAAAAGGATAGTGAGGCACGTAAAAAGGTGTTTAGAGATGTCTGAGGGTCTCTGCCAGGCAGCCGGACCTCCACTGTTTACATCAGGACAACAACCCAACCTTTTGTTTATGATGCCACCACACAAGTTAAACCTGCTTCTTTAGCCA
>NW_011117677.1:0-797 GCF_000146605.3 Meleagris gallopavo
TGTGCTGTCACCTTTTTTCTCCTCAGCAGGGACTTGACCTGAGTGCCTCGACTTCTGAAATACCATGGAGAGTGGCTCGGTGACTGCAGCGGTGAATTCCCTCGGAACTCTGGGACTCATCTCGTCAGGACCCAAAGACTCCTGGATGTTTGGGTCGTCAGGTGGTCCAGAACCTGATCTCCCATGGCAGTGTGGGATGGGAAGGGGTGTGTGGGACTGAGGAAGCAATGGCAGTTCCCACCTTACCAACGCAAAGATGAGGGCTGTGCATAATGAGCAGTTCTCAGACAAGATGGAAGCCAAAATGGTGTTGGGTACCTGTGCCTTCTCTGGTGGTAAGCAACATGGTGCACAGAGTGCAGCCATGTGCTCCGAGCAAGGAGCACAGGTTTGTGCAAGAGGCCCGGATGCGGGGCAGTGCCTTCATGACTGTATTGTGTCCAACAGGTGGCAACAGAGCTGCGGTGCTCCCAAGTGCCGTAACAACTGCACGGAGAGATGTGTTGGTCTCTGTGGAAACAGCAAGGAAGTGGAATCTGCATTTCCCGGAATGCCCCGGAACCATGCGAGATTTAATTTTACAACAGGCCCCTTCCCACCTATATGGGACCTTGGTTTCAATATTAAACCCTCTGGTGACCTCGGAAGCCGTAGTTCAGCAGGCTGCTCAGATAGTTGCTGATCTGGGGGAGACAGAACGCCTACGGACCAGGCGCAACATTCGGATGTTAGAAGAAGCTGAGGTCCTGCCGGTGACTAAAACCAAGGCGCCGGCTATTCGAGCTCCTCGATCGGGA
>NW_011117678.1:0-1422 GCF_000146605.3 Meleagris gallopavo
CCAGAAAGACAGTGAGAGCTGGAACAGTGCCTGTGGGAGATGCCAATGAGCATGGACTCGATCAGCCTGGTTCTCCAGGGAAGGTTTTCCCTCACCTCTGTGCCTGGGAAGATCATGGAGCGGATCCTTCTAGAAGCTATGGAAGGCACATACGGAGCTAGATTTGAGGTGATTCGAGACAGCCAGCGTGGCTTCACCAAGGGCAGATCGTGCCTGACCAACCTGGTGGCCTTCTATGATGGAGTGATGGCTTCGGTTGATGGGGATGGATGTCATCTACCTGGACTTCTGCAAGGCCTTTGACATGGTCCCTCACCACATCCTTCTCTCTAACTTGGAGAGGTGTGGATGAGAAGGATGGACTGTTGGATGGATTAGGAATTGGCTGGCTGGTCGCAGGCAAATTGTTGTGATCAATGTGTCAGGTGCAGGCCAGTCACAAGCGGTATCCCTCAGGGGTCGGTCTGAGGACCGGTGCTCTTCAGCATCTTCATCAACGACACAGACGATGGCATCGAGTGCACCCTCAGCAAGCCTGCAGATGACACCAAGCTGAGCGGTGCAGTCAACACACCAGGAAGGGAAGGGACCTGGACAGGCTGGAGAAGTGGGGCCGTGGGAACCTGATACGGTTCAACAAGGTCAAGTGCAGGGTGCTGCACTTAGGTCGGGGAATCCCAGTATTCGCACAAACTGGGGGAAGATCTCCTTGAGAGCAGCCCAGCGGAGAAGGACTTGGGGGTCCTGGTGGACAAGAAGCTGGGCATGAGCCAGCAGTGTGCGCTTGCAGCCCGGAAGGCCGACTGTGTCCTGGGCTGCATTAAAAAAGGGGTGGCCAGCAGGGAGAGGGAGGTGATCGTCCCCCTCTACTTGGCTCTTGAGAGGCCCCATCTGTAGTGCTGCGTCCAGGCCTGGGGCCCCCAGTACAGAAAGGACGTGGAGCTCTTGGAGCGGGTCCCAGAGGAGGGGCACTAAGATGATCAGAGGGCTGGAGCACCTCTCCTATGAGGAAAGGTTGAGGGAACTGGGCTTGTTTGGCTTGCAAAGAGAAGGCTCCGAGGAGACCTCATTGCGGCCTTGCACTACTTGAAAGGAGCATATGATCAGGAAGGGGAATGGCTGTTGATGAGGGGAGATAGTGAGAGGACAAGGGGGAACGGTCTTAAACTCAGACAGGGGAGGCTTAGGTTAGATATTAGGAGGAAGCTTTTCACACAGAAGGCAGTGACAGACTGGAGCAGGTTGCCCACGGAGGTTGTGCATGCCCCATCCGTGGAAGCATTCAAGGCCAGGCTGGCTGTGGCTCCGGGCAGCCTGGTCTGGTGGTTGGCGACCCTGCACATAGCAGGGGAGTTGCAACTAGATGATCATTGTGGTCCTTTTCAGCCCAGGCCATTCTATGAGTCTTTGAAGTGCCTGTGT
>NW_011117679.1:0-341 GCF_000146605.3 Meleagris gallopavo
CATCCATTTAGCTTCTGATGCTGGAAATGCTTATGCAGTTTCTTGGTTCCAAACACAGACCTGCTCTTGGTACGTGAGTACATCTGTGTCCTTTTTGTCCAGTGGCACTAAGGTTATGTACTCACTGCAGCAATCAAAGATTCCTGGCCTCCATTTTCAGTTTATTATGTCTTTTCTCATAGAGGTGCTGTCATGGATCACCCAGAGATGTTTTAAAGATACTGAAAATGGAATTATTTTAACATAAATAAAATTGGAGTACCTCACACTTTCAAATCATTGCTACTGTTAATTTTTTCTAGGTTTATTTAAAATTTACTGTCCCATTATCTCAGCTCAGA
>NW_011117680.1:0-1251 GCF_000146605.3 Meleagris gallopavo
TCTCAGGCTTCTCACACTGTTCACATCCTCGTATTTGCTCTCCTTCTCTCCTCTCCCTTTCCACCTGCGGATCGTGCCCCCACGCTCTGCTGCGTGCTGCACAGGAGCTGCTCCTGAGCACAGCTGTCTCTCTGCAGTGCTGCCCACTTCTATAAGCTCCCTGTGTCCCAGGAGCCCTGCCCAGCTCAGCAGCAGAGCATGTGATTTCATTCTCTCCCTGGAGATATCCATGCAACTCCTATGCTGACAGCTCCTGCAAGGCATAAGGATCATCACTGCAGAACATAGCTCTAAGTCAGCTCAATTAATCAACACATCCTCTGGATTCCAGGAGCACAGTTGTTCCTACAGAACTAAATCTGACCACAAGAGAAACAAATGCCAAACCTGGAATCCTGCTCTCGTGACCTGGAAGTGCTGTAAGAACATGACAGAATCACAGCATGGCTTAGGTTGGAGGGGACTTGGAAGATCACCTAGTTCTAATCCTCCAGGCATGGCCAGGGCTGCCAACCACCAGATCAGGCTGCCCAGCATCGCATCCATTCTGACCCTTCTGGGCCCTTCTCACATCCCACATCCTGGGATGAGACACACTGCCAAGACACATCTACATTCTTTCACTGATGACACCTTAGTTTCCTCTGGGCTCTCATTCAAGTAGCATCAGAAGAAGTTCTGGGTCATGTCAGTTCCCTGTTGACAGGAAGATGGCGAACGTTGTCCTAATTTTAAAGAAGAGGATTAAAGAGGACATCGGTAATTAGAGAGCTGTCATTCTCACTTCAATGCCTGGTAAATTTATGAAGAAAATGATGCTGGGAGTTACTGAGAAATGCCTGAAGGACAATTCTGTCATTGGTCGCAGCCAATACAAGTTCATGAGGAGAAGGTCGTATTAAACTTAATGTCCTTTTATGACAGGATCACCCATTAAGTTGACCAAGGGAAGCCAGTTGAGATTATCCTTGAGGATTTCAGTAGAGCCTTTGATATTCTTTCTCACAGTACCTTTCTGGGCCAAATGTCCTGAATACATCTACACAGAAACATAAAATGATGAGTGAGCCTTTGGCCAATGGGTCGGGCCCAAAAGATTACAGCAAATGGGTTCCATCAGGCAAATGAATGGTCACAAGCAGGGCTCCCCAGTGCTCCATCTGAGAGCACTTCTCCTTAATGATTTCATCCAAAAATGTCATGTAGGACTAGAAGATCATTTGAGCAAGTTTACTGATGATACTAAATTGG
>NW_011117682.1:0-609 GCF_000146605.3 Meleagris gallopavo
AGAATCCCCAAAACAGCCTATTGGGAGGGGCTGATCAACTTGATTTCCTCCCAGCCGGTGGCATCTAATGTCTCAGCTATCAAAAGAAGACGTTCTCCTGCTCGAGCAAGTGACAACAGTAAGACCACATCACGTTTTGCCTTGTGGCATTACCTACGTGACCATGGAGAAGATATGAAGGAGTGGCAATAAACAACCTACTCCTGTACTTCAAGCACGGGTAAGAGAGTTACAAGACAAATCAACCACCAAGGTGAACTTCTCTAAAAAGGTGATTGCTCCAGTTGCTGCAGACAGTGAAGGTAACAAATAGAGGGGGCCCTGCCCCCAGCCAGGGGGGGAAGGGATAATAGAGTTTATTGGACTGTGTGGATTAGATGGCCTGGCACATCAGAATCACGAAAATATAAGGCCCTGGTGGATACTGGTGCACAGTGCACTCTAATGCCCTCGAGTCACCAAGGGAACAAAATACAATTTTATATTCATGGGGGTGACTGGAGGGTTCCCCAAGAGCTAACTATGTTGGAGGCCGAAATCAGCCTCACTGGTAAGACTGGACAAAGACACCCTATTGTGACTGGCCCAGGGGCGTCCATGCATACTTGG
>NW_011117683.1:0-633 GCF_000146605.3 Meleagris gallopavo
AGCTTTATTGAATTTTTAAATGGATGTATTTTAAAGAATCTGGCCTTCATATTTAAAATGATCTCATGCAATTGTGAAGATGTAAGCACATTTTCAATGTGAGTATTTTTTTTTTGGCTTTTCATTGGTTTTGGTTTCCTTTCTTCTCGCATAAGGTAAAATGGCTGTAGAGAAAACAGCATGAATTTATGAGAATTACAAAAATCATTCACTCTATTTCATAAGTATTATAAATATGTATCCCCTACACTCCAGAGCACACATTAATCACTGAATACCAGAAGTTAGGGGTCCCAGTGCTCTGGTTATCTAAATTATACATTATATTGTATTGTTTCCCCCATTTCTAAAAAATCCAGCAATGGTCACAGCCAGATTCAAATAGTAAAATAGAGACTTTACTGCTATTGAAAAATCTACGTATTTTGGTTTTGAATCTCTATTCTCTTTCACCTTACGATTACTTGCAACCTGTTGGGATTCAGACCTCATAGAAAGACACAATGGGAAAAGAAATGAAAATAATTTTACAACATATAATTTTAGTATTCAAAAACCCTGTTTTCTATGCTAATTAAATTCATTTAAATTTAAATTTGATAGGGATAGCAAGTATATAAATGTTCATGTACA
>NW_011117684.1:0-516 GCF_000146605.3 Meleagris gallopavo
TGATCTACTGTGTGACAGCCCTGCACACAGCAAGGGAGGTGCAAATGCAGGGTCTTTAGGGTCCTTCCAACCCAAACCACTCTAAAATCCTACAATACTTGTCAGCCTCTTCCAACACGGGATCCTGTGTGCTTAGGTATTCCCTGATCACCTCCTCTTTCACCAGCAGCACATCTGCCTTGCAACAACATTTCCCACCTGTCTCTGGCACCTGGGATTCCAAGAAGCCCAGACCAACTGATAAACAGTGAGGTCAGGAAAGAAATGAGTATCAGAGACTTTTCCATGTCCTGTCTCACCAGGTTCCCTGCCCCATTCTATGCTGGGCCCACATTCCCCCTAGCCTTCCTTTTGTCACCTACATATTTCTACAAGCCCTTCTTGTCTGTGATATGCCTGGGCACACTCAATTGCAGTTGAATCTAACACTCCTATACTCATCTCGGCAGGTACACTGGACAAAGTCTCTTCAGTGCTGCCAGGTGATTTCTTGTTTCCTACTTCCTCCACGCTTCC
>NW_011117685.1:0-543 GCF_000146605.3 Meleagris gallopavo
ATTACCGCTCCTCCTCAGATCGCTGCCGTTGTGTTTTCTCTTTGTTAAAACTATCTGCTAGCTCTCTGCCCTTCCCCCCTGTCCCAGAGCACGCAGCCCGGGGCCGGCACGGTCGCACGGCAAGCCGTGGGTACCCCTTTTTTTTTCTTTTCCCGGGGCCTGTGCCCCCGTGTCACGGGCTTATATCTAGGGATAACCCCATGACAACTATTGGTGAGGAATGCGGGCAACTATGCATCTTTACTTCATCTTAAGAGCATTATATAGAGGACTGAGGACCATTATGTTCCTTGGAGTATATTGGTTCCTTTTTAAGCTCCTCATGTTCAGTGTCGCAGTGCTGGACCTCGTTGGCATAAAGCATCAGCATGCAGGGTTGGAGGCACTTTTCTGAGACAAGACCGAGCCTAAACCTGCTGTTCCCTTCCAGGACATGTTTCTTCAAAAGATATCCAACTTGAAGAAATCTGCCCACAGACCAATGACAGACACTGACGAGCTCCCGCCTGGTCCTGGGGATTACATTGTGGGTAAGAAAGCCAG
>NW_011117686.1:0-635 GCF_000146605.3 Meleagris gallopavo
CAACTCTTTCCCCTTCCCTAAGAAAAGGAAAATCCCTGCCTTGTCTCTACTCTTGCAAAGTGCCCTTGGAAACACTCTGGCATGCAGTGTAGCTGTGATCCCTCTGCCCCAGGCAGCAGCTGTGGCAGCAGAAGGCCCCTGCCCTGCCCTGCCCTGCCCTGCCCTGCCCTGCCCTCCCCTGCCCTGCCCTGCCGTGCCGGGGGGCTCCTTCCCCCCCACACGTCTCCCCGCAGCGCCCTGGGCAGCTCCCCGGGCAGCTGAGTGCTGAGCCTGGCAGGCGGCAGAGTCCCTGCCCCCGGCACACAGCCCCCTGGGCCACAGCAGGGACCTGCTCTGCACGACAGCCCTGGGCACCCGGCTGCAGCCCCGGCTGCACAGCCTGCAGCCGTCCTGGCACACGCAGCCCTCAGGGCTGTGCTCTCATGCTGCAGCACAGAAGCCCTCAGCTGGAGCAGATCTTTTTCCACAATAATGAAACAGAGTTTATGCAGCCTGACCTGCAATGGGATGTCCCAAATTAGTGATCCCTGCAGTAAAAGCCACTACATTGCCTGCAGCCAGAGACTTACCTTGTTAAGGGCTGTGAGAAATGCTCCTCCAGTGAGCTCACAGTCTGCTGATCTGCCACGCAGCTT
>NW_011117687.1:0-798 GCF_000146605.3 Meleagris gallopavo
CAAGTCATTGAGAGCGACCAAGGAACTCATTTTACTGGTGCACTGATACAACGCTGGGCAGAAGAAAATAACATCGAATGGCGATTCCACCTGCCATATAATCCAACGGGGGCAGGCCTCAACGAACGTTATAATGGTATTCTTAAGGCTGCCCTGAAGACAGACTCCCAGTCCCTGCGGGGGTGGACAAAGAGACTGTAGGAAACCTTGCGAGACCTGAATGAAAGACCCTGAGATGGTAGCCCCAGTGCCCTGAGAATGTTGCAGACAACGTTGCAATGTTGCAGATCCCGCTTAGGATCCAAATGACGGGCACTGATCATCAGGTAAGACCCCAGATTGGTACTGAAAATCATCTTCTGCTCTCTGCCCCTGAGAATTTAGATCCTGGCACCCACAGAATAAAATGGCCATGGAAGGTGCAGGTAGGACCCAAGTGTTGTGGCCTACTTGCACCTTGGGGAGATTGTTGGAGGTGGGAGGCTCAGTAGTCCCTCCAGTAATAGATACATGGCCTACTGATGTTGTGGTCAACACTCCAATTTTCATTGCTAAAGGGACTCCCATCGTGTCCCTATGGCAGATCAGGACACCCCCTTTGGTGCCTGATATTATTATGCAGCCGCAAACATCCAGCCAGAAAGTGTGGTACAGGCGGCCAGGACGTGCCCCTGTACAAGCGGAAGTGTTGACCCAGGATAGAAACACGGCCTGTATGTTGCCCTGGAGGGCAGACCTTCCCTCCTTGGTACCTCTGAAACAATCTGTATTTCTCCCCGTCGAGTCTTTGTAGCCTTC
>NW_011117688.1:0-693 GCF_000146605.3 Meleagris gallopavo
AAGGATGTGTATCAGCAGCAGGGTGGTCTTGACGTCAAGGTGGAAAGGCTCTTTGTGCAGATGTGAGCTCAAGAGGCATCCCTGCTTGAGGGGAGGGCTCGTCCCGCAGCCCGCTGCTGTGCAGAAGAGCTTCAGAGGTGCTTGTGCTGCTGACTATTTTGGGGGTAATTAAGGTGATTGACTCACTGCCATCCCTTGTTTTTAGGCACACGCTCCCTTGGCCCTCAGCTGCTGAGCCGGGGCTCTGCTGTCAATTCTTTCAGCCCCCCGTTTCGAGGTGGTTTTGTGATCATTGATCTGATGTAGTCAGGGTGTTACCGGGAGCGTTGCTCACTGTCTTGCCGTGCCAGGCCAAGGGAGGAAGGTGGGAGAGAGAAAGAAAGGGAGAGGAGGGAGCACACCTCCCCTGCCATTTCTCTTGTCCCTGCAGGCTCCAGTTGAACATCTGCCTTTCACCTGTGATGGTGAGGAGGAGGAGAGCAGGCTGGAGGAGAGCAGCCAAAGGCTACCGTGCATCCATCTCAGGTTGCTTGGGCAAGCAGCCAGGAGAGGGCAAGGGGCAAGAGATGGGAGTGCAGGGGGCAGCGGGATGCCCTCGTCCAGCATTTGTGTGCTGGGGGCAGAGAAGCTGCTGAGACTGGAGTTTCTCTCCTCTGTGAGCTGCTTCCCTGGGCCTTGGCTGTTCCCAGCGAG
>NW_011117689.1:0-360 GCF_000146605.3 Meleagris gallopavo
TAAAGCATTCCTATTTTTTCTGTTAACCTTTTTCATTTGTTTGTTTGTTTGTTTGTTTTCAAGCTTGTTTGCAGTAGGTTTTCTGAAAGTGCTACTTATGAGAGCATAGTTTTGAATCACAGAATCACAGAATGGCCTGGGTTGAAAAGGGCCACAATGCTCTTTCAGTTCCAAGCTCCTGCTATGTGCAGGTCACCAACCAGCAGACCAGGCTGCCCAGAGCCACATCCAGCCTGGCCTTGAATGCCTGCAGGGACGGGGCATCCACAGCCTCCTTGGGCAACCTGTTCCAGTGCCTCACCACCCTCTGGGTGAAAAACTTCCTCCTAATATCCAACCTAAACCTCCCTGGTCTCAGTT
>NW_011117690.1:0-657 GCF_000146605.3 Meleagris gallopavo
AGTTTTAAATGCAGAAACATGAACCAGAATAGGGGAAAATTTTTTGTGGCAGTAGCTGAATACAATATGAAAATAACTTCAGAAGATTGTGTTGAAGCAATGTATTTATAGACTACATATTTTGATCTTTTCACAGAGACTTTTATTTATTCTCTGAAATTGTTCTAACCATCACCGTATAAAGAAAACAGTTTATTTTGAATCTGGATAAGTTCATCCTTAACTAATTTAACCACAGATAGTCTCCTTGATTATCTATGCTTTTCTTAATTAATTCTTAAAAAGAGTAGTTAATATACATTTGTACAATACGTTAGAGACCCATTACCTTAAAAAATTAATTAGTTTTAAATTAACCTGAATGCAGAATTCCACGTGGGGAAAATTAATATACTGTTAATGTCTCTGAAAGCTGTACAGCACTCTAGGAAAAAAAAAAACAAAAACAAAAAAAAAACCACCCACAAAATAACATGAAACATCATGCTCATTCAGTAGGTTTTATTTCCCCTTCTGGTTTATTGAGCCAGAGCCCCCATCGCTGTGTTTGCTTTAAGCCTTGTTCCTGGCTTTGTCACAAAGCTTGCCCAATTTACAGGGCAATGCTTGCTGAAAGAGTATTTTAGACATTGATTCATTAGGAAACCTGCTTTGTGC
>NW_011117691.1:0-329 GCF_000146605.3 Meleagris gallopavo
ACAGATGTGAATGGCGGAGAATGGGATCCAGCTTCCCAGCTGGCTTCCAGCTCAGAAGCTCTGGCGGATCGCATGGGTATGTCATGGCTTTTTACTTCCTTTGAGAGCTGCCAGCTCAAAGCTCTAATGTCAGCCAGGCACGTCTGAAGGTATGAGAATCCGGACGTGCCTTTGCGTGCCCTGCCACTGCGTGATTCCCCGATACCAGCTGCCCCTCAGTGATGCCGTTATGCAGTTGTAGTATGTAGATTGCAGTGTATGATGGAAAGTTCTCGTGGTTCTTGGGTTGCAGACGAGCCTGCGCTGAGGGCATTGCCAGATCCTCGACT
>NW_011117692.1:0-397 GCF_000146605.3 Meleagris gallopavo
AGGCTGCACGAAGGGCTGTGTGTGATGGAGGAGAGAGGAAAGGGCGCTGCAGGTCTGTGCTGACTGCAGAAGTGGCACACCGCTGTAGCAGCGGAAAGGCCAATTGGAGAAACTACGCTTGAGGACCAGAAGTTTGTGGTTGGCGGTGCTGAAGTCTTCCTCCAAGGAGATGCTCTTCACGTCTTTCTTGTTTTCTTTCTGTCAGACGCTGATGCCAGCGGCCTTCCTCTGAAGCGCAGCCATGTGGAAAGCCAGGGGAGGAGCACCGAGTGTGGCACAGCACCCAAGAGAGGTACAGACACACAACAGGCATCGGGCTTTGGTGCGCTGTCTTTCTAGTTAGGCTTTCTGCCTGTTCTTCCTGGGACTGTTGTCGTTGTGTGTTGGTTGGGGTCTT
>NW_011117693.1:0-629 GCF_000146605.3 Meleagris gallopavo
AAAAGTTTTTACATGGAGTTTGTCTTATGTCTTCCCTTTGATTTGTCTTGTGCACTACAGTGACCCGACTGTACTGCTATGTTTTGTGCAAATGTGATATGGAATGAAGATCTGGGTTTTGTTATCGTGTTTTTGTTGGTGTGTCTTAATACTTGGGTTTTATAGAATGTAATCAGGTTTATCAGTTGGGATTTACCATTCGAATACCTATAGTGACTGGGCCCAATACCTCAGCTGTCCTTTCGCAGTGCACAATGGCTACCGAGATCTGTTCCATCAGTTTCCAGGCAGCAAGGCGAGACTAATAGGTATGCAGCTACGATGATCACCTTTATGTCCTTATTCAAAGTTTGGCGTCCCATTTGCCAGTGTCTAAACTACTGGAACATTTCTGGTTAGCGTGGACCGCCGAAGAACGAGGAAGAGCAGGTTGGCATTGATGTCT
Source organism: Meleagris gallopavo (assembly GCF_000146605.3). NCBI lineage: Eukaryota > Metazoa > Chordata > Aves > Galliformes > Phasianidae > Meleagris > Meleagris gallopavo. Next base: position 446 of record NW_011117693.1, read on the forward strand.
GCCCATTTCATTAGCAGTCCAGGGTGAGATCTGTCAGGCCCCACGGACTTGCTGGCATCCAATTTTTGGAGGAGGTCTGAAACAGTCTCATCGTATATCACGCAGGGTCTGTTCTGTTCTACATGCCAATGTACCAGAGTCGGCAGCTGTGTGGCCAGGGAGTAGTAAGTTTTTAATAGTAAGA
>NW_011117694.1:0-458 GCF_000146605.3 Meleagris gallopavo
AGGAGTTCCCTGCAAAAGAGATGTCATTTCACATCAGAAATATCCTCTTACTCCCAAAAAAAGATATTCTCTCCAAGAAATTTTTGTTTTCTCCCAGAGAGATGAAATTATTTCATGAAAGACCAGCTTTCTGAGTAATTGCGATTGAAAAGATCGACTATTTGTGCATGATAAGCTGGAATTTCTGAAAGAAAACGCCACATAAGTGCAAAACAATTGATTTCTGTGAGAAAATGACAGATATTCAGCTATAAATTGTTTATCTGCGAGAAAATGCCCTATTTCTGGGAGCAAATGTCATCGTGCGGAGCGTCATGTAGTATATGAGGGAGGAAATGGGAGGCATTCCGAAGCAAAGGGGCATTTCTGGGAGAAAATGTCTTACTTTGAGGGGGAAAAGGTCATCTACCTGTGAGCAAGCTGGTGTTTCTGGGAGAAAATGCCCCCATTTGCGGGAC
>NW_011117695.1:0-591 GCF_000146605.3 Meleagris gallopavo
AGCTGGAGTGCTGCGTGCAGTCGCGAGGCCATGATCTCATTGCGATCACAGAGACGTGGTGGGACAGCTCGCATGACTGGAATGTTGTCATGGAGGGCTATGTGCTTTTTAGGAAGATCGGCTGACTCGGTGGGGTGGTGGAGTTGCTCTTTATGTGAGAGAGCAGCTAGAATGTATTGAACTTCACTTGGGGGAGAGTGATGTAGCAGTGGAGAGCTTATGGGTGAGAATCAAGAGGCAGGCTGGTAAGGGTGACACTGTTGTGGGTGAGTACTACAGGCCCCCTGATCAGGATGAGGAGGCTGATGAGGCCTTCCAAAAGCAACTGGATGTAGCGTCACGTTCCCAGGCCCTGGTGCTTATGGGGGACTTCAATTATCCAGATATTTGCTGGATGACCAACATGGCCAGGCACGCACGGTCCAGACGGTTCTTGCAGTGCGTTGAAGACAACTTTCTGATGCAGGTGGTGGAGGAACCGACGCGGGGAGGCCTTATTCTCACCAACAGGGATGGACTTGTTAAGGAAGTAAAGGTTGGGGGCAGTTTGGGTTGTAGTGATCATGAGATGGTGGAGTTCAAGATCCTGAG
>NW_011117696.1:0-519 GCF_000146605.3 Meleagris gallopavo
TCAAGATGTGGCCTCACCAGGGCAGAGTAGAGGGGGAGGATCACCTCCCTCGACCTGCTGGACACGCTCTTCTTAATGCACCCCAGAATGCCATTGGCCTTTTTGGCCACGAGGGCACACTGCTGGCTCATCGGCCAACCTGTCGTCCACCAGGACGCCCAGGTCCCTCTCTGCAGAGCTCCTCTCCAGCAGCTCATCCCCCAGCCTGTATTGGTGCATGCAATTATTCCTCCCTAGGTGTAAGACCCTCACTTGCTTTTGTTGAACCTCATCCGGTTTCCTACTGCCCAGCTCTCCAGCCTGTCCAGGTCTCGCTGAATGGCAGCACAGCCTTCAGGCGTGTCAGCCAATATCATCTAATGTAAAAATTAATTATCATTTGGTTCAATTAGACCAGTTAACAAAAACAATTTAATAAGTAAATTAATCATGTCCGATCAGGTTCTGGAAATATCCTTTGCATGAATTCATCTCTTTTTTCTCAGGAAGCTCTGTTACTATGGGACAAGTCACTCTGCA
>NW_011117697.1:0-594 GCF_000146605.3 Meleagris gallopavo
CAGTGAGTCAGCCACGGAGCACAGGTGAAGTGAGCTAGGTTAGAACCTACTGGTTACTTGTTTTCATCAAACGGGTGCGTGTGAATAGAAGACAAAGAGAAAATACTAACTGAGGGCTGTTTCTTCTGATACTCAGGCCAGAATCAGTGACAAAACTGCAGTTTCTGTCCAGCATGGATTAAGTACTCTGCGAGCGCTGGAGAAGCACGGCCTTCAGCCTGCCTTAATTATACACTGGGCAAGAAGCCTGCAAAATACAGTAAGCTGAGATTATTGTTCAATATGTACAGTCTGTTTTTTCTCTCCTTGTGTAACTGAACGCACAAAGTAAACAAAATCAGGTGAGAAGGTACTATTGAGAGCTGCCGTGAGCTCTGTCAGGTAAGTCGGTTTCTCTAGTCAAGCTATCAGCTACACTCTCCCTCACTACCTCTTAACATGAGATTGAACTGCAGCGTTGTTTTCTCTCTTCATGTTACTTCGGATAACTCTAGAGAGAGCCCTCCTGAAATTTATCACAAGTGTGAGAGAACAATTCTTGAATTTTTCAAGAAAACAACTAAACCAGGAAAGAATAAGTGTTAGTAAGACTTG
>NW_011117698.1:0-536 GCF_000146605.3 Meleagris gallopavo
GGGAAGCCGTGAGGGGGGAATGACTGTTAGGCTGGGAGCTGGTTGGGAACGCGGTCATTTCTCTCTTTGTTGCTCTGAATGGTAAACGATTAAATGTTCAGCGTTCGTTTTTCTGTGTTTTGGCCTGCGGTCAATTCTGCAGCTCCAAAGACCGCCATCCCCCGTGCCCACCTCAGTGCAAGGACGGGCACCGCAATGGCCGCGTCATAGGACTGCAACCACCTGCCCCGTTCCTCCCCCCCAAAACTCCCCCTCCCCCTCCTCAGCACTGTGTGGGAAATGGCTGGGGCGGGGATTCCGGGAGAGCTGGGGCGGCTCAGCCTGCAGCAGAGGAGCTCGGGGGGATCCCGGGCACGGCCGTCGGTCCTGCAGGAGAGGACGGAGCCGGGCTGCGCCCTGCGGTGCCCAGCAGCAGGACCGGAGGCCCCTGTGCTGCTGTGACAGGCGGATGTGTGACGGGAGACAGCCAGCAGGTGGATGTCTGGTGGCTTTCCAGGGTGAAAGCACCGCTGCCCTGCGGTGCCACCGCGTTTGAG
>NW_011117699.1:0-380 GCF_000146605.3 Meleagris gallopavo
GTAAACCGTTGACATTCTTGGTGGAGAATGCGGGCAACAGTTGCTTTTTAGCTTTTGAACAAATCTCTCTCTCCGCTCTCAGACAGCTTCATTGGGTAAGTTTATCTGTTTCACCAGTACTGAAAACGTGACCTTGAAAAGTCCAGGCAGACTGCCAATACTCTAGGATATTTGTAAACTTTGAGCCTTGCTATCTTGTTTCTGTAAAAGAAAAAAAAAAAATAGACTTTCTCTACTGAAACTGCCTTTAAGGGCTACATGCCACTGTCTCTTCTTTCTTAATGCTAAAAACATACTGGGCCTTAATTAAGTTCACCACTTTGCTCTATGGAGCAATAGGTATATATAGCCAATTGAAAACATGGATGGAAATAACTATG
>NW_011117700.1:0-971 GCF_000146605.3 Meleagris gallopavo
ACAAGTACATACAAAACAGATTTCCCATCCCCATCCCTGGAGGAGACCAAGGCTGGGATGGATGGGGCCGTGGGCAGCCTGGTCTAGTCCCGCATGAAATGTGGATGCTGGCAGCCCAGCCTCAGGCACAGGGTTGAAGCTTGATGATTCTTAAATTCCCTTCCATCCCAAGACATTCTACGAGGTTTCTAGGATTTCCCCAAGTCCAGTCATAAACACGGGAGGATTGGGCCACCTGTCTGCGCGTTCCAATGGAGCTTAATGCACTCCTCTTGCTTACTTGCTCAACTTGGGGATTAAGGATCGTCTTGACAAGCCACGTTCTGATCAAGTGGATCACTAGCACAGCCAAACCTCTATCTGTCCAGCAGGGACGCTGGCTGTTCTCAGCCTCATCCTGACTTGCAGGAGAACTGCCTTTGCCCTCCCTCATTCTCACTGCCTACAAAACAGCTGCCATATGCCCCGTGGTATGTACGAAGGATCATCAGCACAGAGGATAACGTGGGATGGATAAGGGAGGTATTACACACAGAACACACCCCAAAAAAGACTCCCCTTTGCTTCCCTCCACCATCTAATGTAACATCCGTACCTGGCTTTGGCACTGAGTTGACGAGAGCCTCAGGAACTTTGTTAGTAATCAGTTCCACACACTCGCCAGGAAAGAATCCCACCTGTAACAAGAACAAAAAGAGAGGCCAACTATTGCATGCAGCATTTCCCAGGTCTGAACTGTTAAACCAAAAGCAACACAACATTTTCCTTGGATCGTGCTTGCCTGATAGTCTTGCTCTGTAAGACTACCCAGCAGACAATAGCCTGCATAAAGGTAATAATAATTTTTCTACATTTGCAGCCAAAGGCAAGGTCCTCTGGCACTGACACAGGGAAACCTTTGACGTGCAGAAGCCACCCTGTGCAGGCAGAGCAGCTCTAAGCTGAGATTCCTGCCTTTACTGAAGTGGCAT
>NW_011117701.1:0-633 GCF_000146605.3 Meleagris gallopavo
CCCATCGCTGCCCACAGCCCGTGGCCAGCAGCAGTTCCACCGCCAGCGGTGTGTTGGTAAAGGCAGCTCCTAGGTGTGGCTCTGCCCCGTAGCTGCCCCAAGGTGTCCCCTATAGCCCCTTCCCAAATTACGGAATTGGTCCCTTTTTAAACGGCCCCACAACCTTGTATGGCTTCCCCACATCACTTGGGCAGGATTTCTTACAGCTGTCCCATTTGCTGTGTCTTACGCTGCAGTTTTGCTGTTCCTTCTGCAGCTGACTTGGATTTCTTCTCCCACTGTCCCCGTTAAGGAGTTGATTTGCTTCAGTCCATCCCAGCTCCGTTCCTGGTTCAAGTCTCCCTCATTGCCTCCCAGCAGCGCAGCAGCCAAGCTCCAGTACTTTCCCCAGACTCAGTGGGATCGCTTTGTTCTGTTCTCGTCCACTTAGAGAAACAGAAGCTTCCCCAACAGCACCCTTTATCCCTGCTCTGGGCTCCCCCAGAACCCTCTATTTTTCCTGCTGTCCTTCCTTACCACCTCGGGTCACCCTTGGGATCTCACAGACCTTCAGAGTCCCTGACACGGACCCCCATCCGCCAGCCCACGGACCCCCACTACGCCACCTGGGGCTCTGGTGCTGAACCCAGGTCC
>NW_011117702.1:0-502 GCF_000146605.3 Meleagris gallopavo
TTTGCTCTCACATTTCCCTGTAACCACATTACTACATGGTAGGAGTGTTCTGGAGCTGTGTGAATAAGGGATATTTCAGGGGCTTAGTAGGTTGGGGTGGGAGGTAGTTGATTCTAAAAAGATTGGCTAAACAAAACCAAAATATTTTGCTTTTAATTCTTTCTTTTTCTTTCTTTTTTTTTTTTTCTTTTTCTCTTTGAATGGGAGAAGAAGTTTAAAATGGAAATATGCTTTGAAAATGAAAAATCAACACGAAGCATTTGAAGTGTTCTAAATACCTTCCTCCTCTCCCCTTTCACGCCACTCTGTTGGGGAAAAAAAATACGCACATTCAACTGTTTGCCAGAGGAATGCTTACCCAGTTGTAATCAAGTCATCTCAACAACATGATGTAGACTTTCACTCCACATTAGTTATACGTGGCTTTTCGGAAACCATTGCAGGATATGTTTCCAGTTGCCCATTTATAAAAAGGAGAAATAGAATCAGGATCAACCAATGC
>NW_011117703.1:0-329 GCF_000146605.3 Meleagris gallopavo
AAGTCTGCTTAGAAATTCGGGTCCTGATCTATGGGGTGATATAACCTGAAAAAAAAGACTACCTATCATACTTCAAAAACTTGGATGATTATTAACAAAATTGAAATCTTTCTTTGATTCAAAATGAGATTTTTTTAATATATTTATATTATATCATAGAGAATGATATTTGTTATTCAATTATCTTAGTAATCCAAATGAAAATAAGAAATTCTCCACTGCCTACATTTCAAAACATTTTCATTGCAAAATAATAAGAATCATAAAGCACTTGGAGATTAACAGGTGATCTTAGGATAATGAACAACAAAATTATGTGCATGCTGATT
>NW_011117704.1:0-458 GCF_000146605.3 Meleagris gallopavo
TTTCCTTCTGTGATCTTTCCCATGGGGGAAAAATCAGGCAGTTACTTCTTCCACTGCTGAGATGCAAACTACAAAGCTGATTCTAGTGAAAAACTAGCTTGTGATCTCCTGATGAAAGATTAAACAAAACAAAAAAAAACACAATTCAGGTTATTTTGAAGATGATTTTGGGATGATTTTAAAATGCCTGATTTTGAACTTGTTTTTATTTAAGCAATATGTTGAATTTAAGAAGTACTTGATTGACTTTAGCTTTGTTTTGTCTTTATAGTTCTTAGCTGTTTACCAAAAAACCAACAAATCAAAACATTCATGTACACTGTAAACAATTCAATTTGAAGCTTTACTCTGATTTTGGTAGGTCTCTCTGGTTGGCTCTCCTTTGAACTACTGACTGTAGTAATTGATGCAGCTCATATAATCATGCCTAATAGCTCTGTTTTTCCCAGAAGTGTCAG
>NW_011117705.1:0-567 GCF_000146605.3 Meleagris gallopavo
ACTGCCTTTGTTATGTTTGTTTTAAGTTAAGCAAAAGATTCAGCATTATCTCCCAAGAGACAGGGAAATAACTGTTCTGTAAAACATAATTAAAAACTACTTTTGCTGTGTTCTGCTTTTTGGCTTTTTGTTTCTGATAAACAGCGTTGTGTTGTTTTTTGTGGTGGTGGTGGTTTGTGTTTTTTTTTTTCTTAAACATTGCTCGGTATAAATGGTTTTGACTTCAGTGTTTCATGTTCCAACTTGTGTTTTCTGGGAGTTGAGAAAGAGCCAGTTCATAGTTTCTTGATCCTTGAGTCAGTACAGTTGTAAAAAAATATATATATATGCAAGTCTAAATAAATATTTACTTTGGCTAATTTAAGGGACTTTTTTCTTCTCCTGAGAAATCTACTGGTAAACTATTCTTAATTTCTAATAAATAAATAAAATTTAAGTGCTTCTCCTGGAAAATGAGAGCAATAAAATTCAGTAGTATTTTAGGATTTTGTAACCTGTGTCATTTCAATAGTGATCCATTCAGGTGTGTGGAAATACAATATTGCATTTGACTTTTTTTCTTGTTCC
>NW_011117706.1:0-416 GCF_000146605.3 Meleagris gallopavo
TACACAGAGATGTGCCATTCGCCAAAAAAATAAAAATGAAAATAAAAACACTTAATTGAAAAAAGAATCAGGAAGTGAGGGCTTAAGAAGGAAAGGACTACAAAGTAAAAATTTAAAGGAAAAAACAAACGAAACAAAAAATATTATTTGACCATCTAAAAGAATGCCCCACCTGAGAATGCTTAGGTTCCCTACAAACAGAGTTGCTCCCTTGCAAGTATTTTGTAAATCACAATTCTGCTGGCAAACAATATGTAACCTGTTAAGCTTCTATAGATGTTATATATCTTCATCAGTAAAGAATAGCTTTATTTTTAGCCACAAACATGCTCCGGTTAAAGAAGAGCAAAGTAGAGCAACGGCAATTAAGCTTAATAGCTGTGCACAGCAGTTCTGTCAGGCTGCCTCTCCACAGG
>NW_011117707.1:0-2324 GCF_000146605.3 Meleagris gallopavo
AAAGGATCAAACACCTCTCCTCCAAGGACAGGCTGAGAGACCTGGGGCTGCTCAGCGCGGAGGAGCGAAGGCGCCGAGGTGACCTGCTAACAGCCTTTCGATACCTAAAGGGGAGCTCAAGGAAAGAAGAAGAGAAAATTTAGGTTATATGAATATAGTAACTTAGAATATCAATTTAGTATCCAAAGGTAACTCTTCAAGAAGCAGCATGAAAGGTCAATGAAAAGGAAATACGTGATGAACTATTTCCATCTAAAAAATCCTTGCTATACCTCTCCCCTTCAAAAAGGAAGCATTCTGGGCCCTGTTAGTAGCAGCAGCTCAGAGAACATCTCGCACCACAAAGCGCGGCACGTTCTTTTTGCTCACAGGCCCCTCATTCCTCTAATTAGTGTCAGATTCACTCCACATACATGGACCAGAACAGCCGTTCGGTTCTGCTGAGGTAGGAACCCACTGCTGGGACGTCCCACAGTCCCGTTCCCCGCCATTTCCAGCACTGGGGGGGAAAGAAAGAGCAATTGACTTCACCCACCCAGACTTCTGCAAGGCCTTCGACGCGGTCTCACGTCACAGGGAGAAGCATGGGGGAGAGCTCTGGTGGCTGCAGAAATCGAGATGCTGCTTTAAAACAACATGACTTACTGGGCACCAGACATGAAAGACAAGGTTAAGGTTAAAAAGCCTCCCATCCCCATGGATGTGGCAACAGCTGCCTGCTCACCCAGCAAAGCACTCACCCAGCAGATGCCTTTCATAGAACCATAGAATTAGCAAGGCTGGAAAAGATCTCCAAGATCATCCAGTCCAACCACCCACCTACCACCACCATTTCCCGCTGAGCCACGTCGCTCGGTACAACATCCAATGCTCCTTGAACACCTGCAGGGACAGTAACAATATCACCTCCCTGGGCAGCCCGTTCCGGCGTCTGACCTCTCCTGTGGAGACGTTTTTCTTCACATCCAACCTGAATCTCCCCTCGTGCAACTTGAGGCCATTCCCTCTAGCCTATCACTACTTACACAGGAGAAGAGGACGACCCCCACCTCGACATAACCTCTCTTCAGCTAACTGCAGAGAGTGAGAAGGCCTTCCCTGAGCCTCCTCTTCTCCAGACTAAATAATCCCAGTTCCCTTAGCCGCTCCCCGTAAGACTGGTGCTCTGGACCCCTCACAGCTTCACTGCTCCTCTCTGGACACATTTCAGGGTTTCAATGTCCTTCATGCAGTGAGGGACCCAGGACTGAACGCAGTACTCAAGGTGAGGACTCACCGGTGCTGAGTACAGGAGGATCATCACTGCCCTGCTCCTGCTGGCTCCAGTCCTTTGCACTGCACTTCCAAATCTCAACCCTTCCTTCCGCGGTAGCGCTTGCATCCTCAGTTAGGGCTGGAGCTCAAGAGCTCAACACAACAGAAAGAACACAGCGTGCAACTGGAAGACACGTCTCCAAGCCAACAAGAGCCAACTCTCTGACCTTGGGCACAGCTCACCAACCAAGAGCCAGGCCTGGCCAACTGAGCTCATCTGAGCGCGCCAGAGGGCACCAGATCACAAAGCGTCCATTTCAACTGCAGCTCCACCTAGGGAACACCACCAATAACACCAGGCGAGAATGAATTCATTCGCAAGCTGCACAATGAGTCTGTCCTTCATTAAAAAAACCCACATGATTCCTAATCCAAAAAAGAGAACAGCAGGAGTTTGTACCGATGAAGAGGTTCCTGGTCCTGAGCCTCATCCTCCTACCCCAGCTTTCCTTGCCTCATCTCCTACCCCAACTCCTGGACGATGCGCACAGCCTTAAACTCAGACCTCAAATCCATAGGACTCCTTTCACAGGACTCCGTCAAAAAGGATGTCACGCTTGTTCCACACACTCAAACTGACCGAGCAGTGCTGTCACAGTCACTCCAAACACACAGAAGCGCCCAAACCCAAACCCCAAGCATGCACATTCCCTCCCGTGTTACTGGAGCCCACAGCTCACCTTCACACCCCCGTGGATTTCTGGTGTTTTACACGGATGCCGCCTCGCTACAGCTCCGTGGCTGCCACACCAGGCCTGCAGGACCTCTTTCTCCGCAAACCCCGTCTGCAGGCATTGGTTCATAAGGTTCACCACCCGCCCTCCTGAGCAAAAGCAAGCACTAAAGAATGACAGCAAAGTGCACTGGATTTGACCTGGCCTGGTCCCCACGCCTCAGTCCTGCCAGACATACCCTGCTATGTAGACTCATCCCCAAAGCCTGGCTGGACATCAGCACGTGCATCCTTCTGCAAACGCCCCATCCCAGCAGCAAGGGATCAAAGCACTGGG
>NW_011117708.1:0-350 GCF_000146605.3 Meleagris gallopavo
CAGCCGCCAGAGACTGACGTGCCAAAGGCAGGGAGCGATGCTCCTCCGGTGAGCTTACAGCCCGCTCGCACCCCACACTGCCTTCATCTCCCTCTCCTTTCTCTCCTCTCCCCGTGCCCCCTGCAGGCTGTGCCCCCAGCCCTGCTGAGCGGTGCAGAGAAGCTGCTTTTGCCTGGAGTTGTCTCTCCGCAGCACTGCCCACTTCCTTGAGCTCCCTGTGTCCCCCAGAGCCCCAGCCCCAGCTCAGCAGCAGAGGATGCCATTTCTCTTCCCCACTGCTCTCCCTGGACATCTCCATGAGGCTCCAGGGACAACAGCTCCTGAAAGAAAACCAGGGGGAGCATAGCAGA
>NW_011117709.1:0-595 GCF_000146605.3 Meleagris gallopavo
TTCTAACATCCGAATGTTGCGCCTAGTCCGCATGCGTTCTGTCTCCCCAGATCAGCTACTATCTGAGCAGCCTGCTGAACTACGGCTTCCGAGGTCACCGGAGGGTTTAATATCGAAACCTAGGTCCCATATAGGTGGGAAGGGGCCTGTTGTAAATTAAATTTCGCGTGCCTGCCGAGACCTTGATCATGTCTGGGCTATCATACGAGTCTTCATATATTGCTTCTCTCATGCCTAACTCGTGAATGTAATTTTGAGGGTCCTCCATGGAGGACCATAGCCCTATGTTTAATGGAATATCTGTTTATTTGGCCAGACCATCCGGCATTCTGCCATTAACCAATCTATTACTGAGTGGTTCTCATTGGTATACTGGATGGCAGCATATAGTCTCTGCCTGACAGCAGGATGTAATGTTATGGTGGCTAGCTTTGCCATTTCCGGCCCATTAACCATAACACTTTCTGCTCCTGAATCCCATAACCTGACCAGCCATGCAGGTATACTCTCTCTCGGCCTCTGCCAAAATCGCTGCACCAGGTCCATTAATTCAGTAGGAGTGTATGGTCTGGCTGTCACATGCAAATGCGTTTCG
>NW_011117710.1:0-339 GCF_000146605.3 Meleagris gallopavo
ATAGAAATAAATGCATTCATCCTGCAGGTAATTCATTAGCCACAAGCAGCACCAGTGGTTCCACAGTTCCCCTGGATGATACATGCAGGTATTTCATGCAGACTTTTTGTGTTAGGGACAGGGCATGAGCATGCAGTTGGGTAGAATGAAAATGCAGGATTAAAGGGGTATCATAGAATCACAGAATGGCTTGGGCTGGAAGGGAGCTCAAGGATCACGAAGCTCCAACCCCCGCCACAGGCAGAGCCACCAACCTCCCCATTTCACAGCAGCCCAGGCTGCCCAGGGCCCCATCCAACCTGGCCTTGAACACCTCCAGGGATGGACGGGGATCCACAG
>NW_011117711.1:0-577 GCF_000146605.3 Meleagris gallopavo
AAGCTTAAGAATTACTAGTTGCTTATTCACTTCTCTTCTTGATTTGACTGTCAGCTGTAATGTATGAGAGGCAAACCTTAAATGAATGATGGAGTGATCTAAGCTTACTCATTTTAAACCATTGCATCTTTATTCTTTCCTGTTCATCAGGATTCACTGTCTTACCCTTACTACTTTGTTTTTTCAACTTTCTGTTGTAGGGAATTTTCTATTCTGTCATCTTTTCTGTTGTACCCTATCTGCTATTACCCTCCTCTGATTATAAACTTCAGAAAGTTTTAGTGGTGCCATCTTCCATTGGCAGCAGAAGTTAGAAGGCTGATTTACAGAGGGGTACATATAGAAGCTCTTCCATCAGACTTCTTTCCAAATGTATGGTGGTGGTTCCTTTTGTTTATTTGGTTGTTCTTTTTTTAAAGGGAATGTTAGAATTTTATTCCTGCTAAATCGCAGTCTTTAAGGACTTTCCTTGCAGTGTAACAGTCAGCAAATGTCTGTCTTTAGTGAGAGTTAGTGATGATCAGTACCTTTTAAAAAAGGAAAAAAAAAAAAACCAAAAAAAAAAACCACAACTTTT
>NW_011117712.1:0-446 GCF_000146605.3 Meleagris gallopavo
AGCAAAAAAAACAAACAACAAAAAACAAAAACACCACTCCTAAAAGCACACCTATTAGTACTTCTGTTGATCAATCTTACAGAGCAAAAAGTTTTGATGCAGACAATAAGTAGTATTATTTGCTGGTAGCATTGAGAGTATAAGATCAGTAACGAAGCAGAATGCGTAAGTGCTTACCTAGTCAAACATGATATTTTTCCATAAAATATATCAGCCCAGAGTGAGCCTAGCAGTTTTCTTTGATAAATGCATGCTACTGAAATAGTCAGTGATGGGTAGAGAAAGGAGCAAACCTGGAAAAGACCACAGTAACCTACAAAACATCTTGAATGAAATAATTGCTTGTCTAAAAGCTAATGATTTGGTCAAATCATTGCTATTGTGAGGTTGTGGGTTTCCCATTACTGTCGTTGTAGCATTAATACACTGAGAAATTCAGATAGTTT
>NW_011117713.1:0-683 GCF_000146605.3 Meleagris gallopavo
AGAGAAAGATCTGTCTCTTTTCTGGTGAGCTCATCCATTGGTCAGCAGAATAACTGCATACTCCATGGGGACATGGATCCGGAGTCATCCAGGGTGGCCAAGAAGGAGGTGGCCAATCTCCAAGGTTTTCCACCACAGCCTGCAGGCACTGGCACATGTGGACCATGAGCAGAGTTTCCAGATGGGGCGTTTGCACCTCTCCTTGGCAAACACGCTCTGGAGGACCAGGCATGCTTCCCACTGGACATCCAGTAATGAGTTCAGCTGAATTCCAAGAACATTCTGCTATGCTCACCCTGTTTTCTTTCAGGAGCTGTTGTCCCTGGAGCCTCATGGAGATGTCCAGGGAGAGCAGTGGGGAAGAGAAATGGCATCCTCTGCTGCTGAGCTGGGCTGGGCTCTGGGGACACAGGGAGCTCAAGGAAGTGGGCAGTGCTGCGGAGAGACAACTCCAGGCAAAAGCAGCTTCTCTGCACCGCTCAGCAGGGCTGGGGGCACAGCCTGCAGGTGGCACGGGGGAGAGGGAGAGAAAAGGGAGAGAGAGATGAAGGCAGTGTGGGGTGCGAGCGGGCTGTGAGGCTCGACTGGAGGAGGCATCGCTCCCTGCCTTTGGCACGTCAGTCTCTGGCGGCTGACGATGCAGATGCTTTTCCTGGCAGGGATCACTAAGCTGGGACATCCCA
>NW_011117714.1:0-655 GCF_000146605.3 Meleagris gallopavo
GATGAGATTTGGGGTTCACGAAAGGAGGATATTTGAGGCCCAGCTTATGGGTTTTTGGGGGTGTTTTAGGGGACTGGGGGAATACAGGGGCTCTTTTTTGTGTTCCCCATGTGTCATGGGGGATTTTGGGTGTGGGGTGCATTTAGGGCCCCTCTACTCAAGTTGTATGTCCCTATATGTTCAGGGGGGATTAAGTCTTGGAGGGCTTCTGTGGGTCTGGGGACTTAGGTTTGTGGGCTGAGGGTTCCCCGCAATGCAGGTTTGGATTTCCCATGAGCTGGATACAGGGGGGGCACATAAATGTCAGAGTAAGCCATGTGAGGCTGGGGATCGTTTGTGGGCCTGATGGGAAGGGTGTGGGTCTGCATAGTGATGTTCCCCGTGGGCCCCAAAGGGTGAACTGGGATTTGAAGTGGGTCCACTGACCCAGACACTTAACCTGGAACTGCACTGACTTGGGCATTTCAGGGGTGACACCTGCATCAAAATGGGGAGGGGGAAGGGTGGGGGTTATGTGGGATCTCGAGGGACAAGTGGGGGATCCATAAAGATCTGTAAGGGATCAAAGGACAGAGAGGGAACACCGTTGGTGGATCTGTAGGGAACAGAAGAGGACACTTGGGGCATTCAATTAGGGATAGAAAGAGGAGGCAGA
>NW_011117715.1:0-498 GCF_000146605.3 Meleagris gallopavo
CAATGCTTCATTGCCATTTTAGTAAAAACTAAGTCTTTCCTCTTTTTGTTTAAATCCATTCCCTTCTGTCTTATCATAATTGAGTCAATTCTCTATTTGACAGGAGCAGAGTAGGTAAAGCGATAGCTATGGTCGTTAGAATAACTGGAAGTACTGCTATTTGTATCTCTGTTGAGAATTGTTCAGTGTCATGTTTCCATCTAAATATAATATAGAAGGGGTTACCATAAAAAAAAGATTATTTTTAATCCCTTCTACAGCTGAGGGGGAATGTATGTTTTTTAATCTTTGCAACAGGAATCTCATGTATTACAGCAGTGTATCTTACAAATTACTAGTGGTTGAAACAGAAGAACAGAAATAAACAAACAAATAAATAAATAAATAAATAAATAAATAAATGAAAAAGGTTTCTTCAAAACGAATGTGAAAGGGAGGTAAGTTGTGTATAGGCCAAGTATGAGCCATCTGCACCAAGTAGAATGTCACCCAGTATAA
>NW_011117716.1:0-858 GCF_000146605.3 Meleagris gallopavo
ATTGATGGTGGATTGGCCTTACCATAACGCTGAGATGAGAAGCGCAGGCAGAGAAGCGAGCATCAGGTGACCTTGGCCGGGAGTTATATCTCCTCGCTGACCGACAAACGCCCCTGGGGAAACGTAGCTCTTCTTCTCCTCTGGACAGGCACCCGGAACTTGAGCATCAGCAGTCAAACCCCCAGTGCATTGCATGATGTTATGATGTGGAATACTGATAATGAAAAATCATGAAACCATGACATTCCACCCTTATTCCACATCACTACATCATGCTTAATATATACAAACAAAATATAAACACACGCACAAGGAATTACTGACTGCACTCCCTCAACATCAAGTTCCCTTGTGGTACACTTTGAACATCCCCGTTTTCCTGCATCACCCACCAAGTGGACCCAGGTCCCTGGGCAAAAACAGTTCCACGAAGAGGTTTGTCCTTCTCAGAGGCTGGAATAACCCAAATTGCCTTTCCCAACATATTCTTTACATGTATAACAGGGACTTTATCTCCCTCTGCGGTATGTAGGGAGCTGGACTGGGTTGGACCACCACGATTGATAGATCCTCTGGTATTGACTAACCAGGTGGCTTCTGCCAAATGCTTCTCCCAGTGCTTAAATGTACTGCCTCCCATTGCTTTCAGCATAGTTTAACAACCCATTGTATCGTTCAATCTTACCTGAGGCTGGTGCATGGTAGGGAATATGGTAAATCCACTCAATACCATGACCTTTAGCCCAGGTATCTGCAAGAGAATTTTTTAAAATGAGTCCCATTATCTGACTCAATTCTTTCTGGGGTACCATGTCGCCACAGGACTTGCGTCTCAAGACCTAATATGGTATTTCGGGC
>NW_011117717.1:0-326 GCF_000146605.3 Meleagris gallopavo
AGTAATGTCTATTCCTTCTGTTCCTTTCTTTATTCAGACACTTCATCACTCAATCTGGCAGGCTTCCCCTGCCTCATTTCCATCTTCTCCTCAGCGAGCAGCTTTCTACCTCAGAGTCCTGTGCAAGTATGCCTTGATACATTTGGTTGCCCTTGTACAGTGAGTTGCACTGTTTCTTGTGCATGTGCACAAAATTACGACAAGATACCGAGAATTCAGAACTGCTGCCTCCAGTGCTGGAGGTTCTGTGCCTGACGGAGTCTTAAACATCCTGCTTTTCTTCTTACCGTAAGACACAATGGTAGGACTGAACTGGTGGGATTAAT
>NW_011117718.1:0-786 GCF_000146605.3 Meleagris gallopavo
TTTGTGCCATTCCCACACATGTCCTGTCATCAGTTACCAGAGTGAAAAGACCGGCACTTCCGTCTCTGCTTTCCTTCCGAGAAAGTTGTAGAGAGCAGTGAGACTGCCTCTTAGCTTTGTGTTCTCCAAACTGGACAACCCCCGTGTCCTCAGACTCTCCTCACAGGATATGCCTTCCAGACCCGCTATTAGCTCTGCTGCCCTCCTCTGGATGCTTTAAAGCACCTTGAACACCCTTCTTACTTTGTGGAGCCCTGAACAGCCGAATAGATTCCAAGTGAAAATTCACCAAGGCTTTACCTCCATGTACTGGGGGAGAAAAATTCTTTTTTGACCAGTAGGCTACGAAGTGTGTAATGCATTCTACAGTTCAGTTGGATGGACGTCTTGGCTGCCAGGGCACAGTGTTGGCTCTTCTTGAGCCTGATGTCAAGCCAGCACACCCAGGTCCTTCAGGATGTCTGTGCTTCTCAGGTGCTCAGACGCCCCTCAAGGCTGTCCCTAGCATAAGACTAGAGCCTGAACAGTACAAAGCAAGGAAGGAACAGCATGTGGTGGCCATGGCAAACACGCCACAGAACAAGGCAGTCAGGTGGCGTTTGGAAGATGGTGATATCCTGGAACAAGAAAACACTCTTGCTTTAGTCACAGACATGCATGTCCAGAAGAGGAACAGCCCTCTGGACACTTGGCAGAAAGTACTAGATCCATTGTGAGGGGTCATCAGAAGTGGCTGAACTCAAGATTGACGACTGAAGGAAGGAGGAAAGTTGTGTGAGATTTAAA
>NW_011117719.1:0-554 GCF_000146605.3 Meleagris gallopavo
CTACTCCCCGCGAGTCTTTGAGCCCCTGGGATCACCGGAAGGAGCAAAACGCCATCAAAGTGTTCCAGTGTTGCTGTGAGATCAAGCACAACCCCTGGCGATGGCCCACGTGGGACTGACGGAACATAAGATGGACCTGCACCAAACAACTGCGTGCCTCCAGTAACACCACCGAGCTCTGGCCCATGAGAGAACATGAACTTCAGCCACAAACCCATCATCAGCGGTCTCAGATTGTGTCAACCTGCACCGCGATGGGCACTTGTACAAATTGGTGTGTTGGATCCCTGTACGAGGGAAGGCTCACCCTCCAGCTGATTCAATCTTTGGTTCCTGCTGTGAAGGGGTGCAGTGGATGGGAACTGTGGAGTTACGGCCTGAAGCTCCGATTGAGCATCCGGGGAAAGGAGCAGCTCAGCCCTGGGAGCACAGGTGAAGGCAATTCCGCTGTGCAAATGGAAGGGGAGCAGCCTGGCTGCACCTCTCCTGGACCCCCACTGAGGGGCTGATTCCCACTGGGGAAGGATCTCTTTCTGGCGATCCTTTCTTGGAGG
>NW_011117720.1:0-378 GCF_000146605.3 Meleagris gallopavo
AATATAACAGAATTCATGTGTATACAAGTTGTTTTCAACCACAAGAATTCAATGTGGTGTTCAAGTTTGCTGATGATACGAAGTTGGGAGGATTTGCTGACACGCCTGAAGGCTGTGCTGCCATTCAGAGAGACCTGGACCGGCTGGAGAGCTGGGCAGTAAGAAACCGGATGAGGTTCAACAAAAGCAAGTGTAGGGTCTTACACCTAGGGAGGGAATAATTGCATGCACCAATACAGGCTGGGGGATGAGCTGCTGGAGAGGAGCTCTGCAGAGAGGGACCTGGGCGTCCTGGTGGATGACAGGTTGGCCATGAGCCCAGCCAGTGTGCCCTCGTGGCCAAAAAGGCCAATGGCATTCTGGGGTGCATTAAGAAGA
>NW_011117721.1:0-420 GCF_000146605.3 Meleagris gallopavo
GGATCCCTCCACCCTTCTAGCCACAGAACCGGGCCGAACCAGCCCGTAAACCGTTGACATTCTTGGTGGAGAATGCGGGCAACAGTTGCTTTTTAGCTTTTTGAACAAATCTCTCTCTCCGCTCTCAGACAGCTTCATTGGGTAAGTTTATCTGTTTCACCAGTACTGAAAACGTGACCTTGAAAAGTCCAGGCAGACTGCCAATACTCTAGGATATTTGTAAACTTTGAGCCTTGCTATCTTGTTTCTGTAAAAGAAAAAAAAAAAAATAGCTTTCTCTACTGAAACTGCCTTTTAAGGGGCTACATGCCACTGTCTCTTCTTTCTTAATGCTAAAACATACTGGGCCTTAATTAAGTTCACCACTTTGCTCTATGGAGCAATAGGTATATATAGCCAATTGAAACATGGATGGAAATA
>NW_011117722.1:0-320 GCF_000146605.3 Meleagris gallopavo
TGGATGGTGTTTACCTCTGGGGGCGGGGCTTATGGGAAGGGGCGGGCTTAACCGAGGGGTGGGCCTCGTTGGGTGGTGTTTGCCCCTGGGGGCGGGCTTAACCGGGGGGGTGGGGCTTCAAACGGGCGGCGTTTGCCCCCATTTGGCCACCAGTTGGCCACCAGTAGCCCCAGTTGGCCACCCGTTGGCCACCAGTTCACCCCACTTGGCCACCAGTTGGCCACCAGTTCAGCCCATTGGCCACCAGTTGCTCCCAGTTGCCCATCAGTTCCTACAAGTTGCCACCAGTTCACCCCATTGGTCACCAGTTCACCCCAGTT
>NW_011117723.1:0-737 GCF_000146605.3 Meleagris gallopavo
CTCCTCAACACTACCAAGTCCCCCCCGCACCCTGCAGCTACAGCTAAAGGGAATTGAATCTGTCAAAGGGAAAGCAGGGCTGCATTTCGTTCTAGATACTTGACTAGACCTTAATGTGACAACAACGTATTTTTACACGTACTGATGCGACTTCTTTGCCAGCAAGTACTGACGTTCATTAAAGAAGCAGCAGCTCACAGGTGCATCCTGTGATGAAATAAAAGCCACTTCAACTCCATGATTTCTTTGGTACCATATGACTAATGCAGTTGCTTTTGGAAAGATTTCAGTGGCACCCAATCCTTCCATTTCCTGCTGCCTTAAAACGGCATCATCGTGACCTTGATTTCTCTACCTCAACTAGCTTTTCTGTTACACTTTCAAGAACAGGTCAACCACGGACATCCACACGTATTACCTTTTAGCAAGCTCATATTCTTTTATTTCAAAATACAGCTTAGCACAGGTGAATCCTTTCAACGATTTCTGAATGGAAGAAGAAAACAAACATGACAGGCACACGTCAGACGTACAGTACATTTGAAGCAACGAACAGGGAGAGCCCCCTTTTCAGCAACGCAGAACACTTCTGACAGTTAGTTACCAGCCCACTTCTGCATGCAAGCCTTTGTTCTGAAAGAACAGGATGAAGACAGGAACCTTGTTCCAGTAACGGCAGAGGCTACCAAAGGAAACTGAGGCCACAGCGAAGCAAGCGACCGATCTTGATACTCGGC
>NW_011117724.1:0-382 GCF_000146605.3 Meleagris gallopavo
GATGAGTTAACAAAAGTTAGGAAAATTATCTTAGATCTGAAGTGGTATCAGTTGGGAGAATGGTTACATCAGAACTTAGGTCACACATAGCAAGGAAGCACATAGCTGCACAGAGTGAAGGCAAACCTATAAACAGGAAAGCTTGTGAAGTTATTCTTACAGAATGACCTCAGTGCAAATTGAAACTGCAAGCAGATCATCCTGCTAAGGCACCATCCATACACATCTGTGAGGGAAAACCTTATCGTCTACATGGCTAATCATGACTAACACTGGACCACTCATATCCTCAGCAGGCTACTGGTATGACCTTACAGAAAATGGAAATAGCTTCTGGCTTCCTTGTAGCAACCAAGCATCAGAAAGCACATGGGCAAAATAC
>NW_011117725.1:0-375 GCF_000146605.3 Meleagris gallopavo
TATATTGATGATCTCCTGCTGCCATCCGACTCACTGGAGGCAGTGGGACAGGCGGCGGATTCATTAACCGCCTGTTTACAACGGAGGGGATGGGCTATAAATCCCCAAAAGGTGCAAGGTCCGGGCCTGTCCGTAAGATTCCTGGGGGTGGTTTGGTCAGGAAAGACCAAAGTACTGCCCAGTGCTGTCATCGATAAGGTTCAGGCGTTCCCAGTCCCTACAACATCGAAGCAGCTTCAAAAGTTTCTAGGTGTATTGGGTTATCGGCGTTCTTTTATACCTCGCCTAGCGCAGCTGCTAAGACCACTGTCTAGACTCACAAAAAAGGGGCATCTTTAGGGACTGGGGGGAAACAGAACAGGACGCTTTTCAACA
>NW_011117726.1:0-806 GCF_000146605.3 Meleagris gallopavo
GGGACCTCCACTCAGGAGGCTGAAATAACTGCCTTGACAAGAGCCTTAAATATATGGACAGATGCTAAATAAGCTTTTGGGGTGGTACCCGCTCATGGTACCATCTGGAAAGAGCGAGAGTTGCTTACACAAAAGGAAACATTCAGCATGATGTAAATCTACCAAAGAGCAGCATGGCTGTTATACACTGTAAAGGACATCAGAAGAGTGACACTGTACAGGAAACTGGGAATTGATGGTGGATCAGGTGGCAAAACAGGCAGCTGAAGGAAAAGAAATTGGTGAACTGGCTTTAATTCCAGACGGTAAACTTAAAATATCTGAACCTTAGTCAGAACCTATAAGGTATCCTAGAGAGGATAGGAATCTAATTAATAATTTAGAAGGGGAGAGAGCAAACTGACAGATGGGTGCATACCCAGATGGACACATTGTTGTGCCCGTTAGTATTTTATAGAATTTAGTTCTAAGAGAACGTAATAAAACATATGGAGGGGGTACAGACACCAGAAAGTAACTGTACAATCCTAGTACCAGGAACAGGGTACAAGTGGGGCTTGTTGGGAAAGGGAAACCTTTCAGGGCAACAACTGCAAATTGATTTTTTTTCAGAACTGCCAGGAAAAGAAGGGTTTCGGTATATGCTAGTTTTAACCAATACCCTTTGAGGGTGACCAGAAGCATTCCCTTGCAGGACCAATAAAGCCAAAGAAATAACCAAGGTATTGTTGCAGGAGATTATTTCAAGGTTTGGGTGTCCTGCAACATACCCTTCAACCAGGGAACTCAGTTTATTGCAGAGATTG
>NW_011117727.1:0-819 GCF_000146605.3 Meleagris gallopavo
AGGAGCTCAGCTAAGTAATTTTAGGAAGAAGCAGCTCAGGTAGGTAAAGGAAGGGACAGCAGCTCAGGTAAGAAGAGCAGGCAAGGGAATCGTAGGCTACGGCAAGGGGGGAGGTGAGGGTAAGGGAGAAAAGAAAGAATGGGGAGCGAAGGGAAGGTTTAAGGGGGGTTTAAGCAATACTTATGATAAAAAGAAAATGAAAGAAATAAATAGATTAAAAAAATGTAAAAAGATGAAAAAGGAATGAAAAAAAGATAGAAAAAAAGAGGAAAAAAGAGATCCCTTAGGCACAAACTCCTGAACGCGTCTGGGACTAAGAGTGGATCCAGCTGTGCTGAGGAACCTTACCTCTGTGGTTTGAAGAGTTCAGACAGCCATGGGGTTTGCTCTGATCCTCACGACACAGCAGGAGAGCTGTGTGCTGTAGGTGTGTGTAACCTGTCCTCTAGGTGGAAAACAACCAAGTGCATCCAGCCATGTCCAGTCTTGTTAAGTCACTGTTACATCTACTACAGCATATCTGTGCTCATCAAAAAATGCATTCCTGCTTCCCCCTTAGGGGTGTATATTGTAGCTGTATCTATCTGTTGGAGGTTGGTGGAGTCTGCATGATAGCAACTAGGGACACTAACTGTGATAAGATTCATGGAGTGAACGCCACTCCCAAATTCTTACGCGAACGGGCTCATGACACTGAGAGCCCATTATAACTGAGAAACAAGGGACCATCGGGAGCCATCGAAGGATGAGAGGGGAAAAGGTATTATTTGCAAAATGCCAAGGTTGGAAGTTACATATGAAGCAAGGGAGAACGTAAAA
>NW_011117728.1:0-446 GCF_000146605.3 Meleagris gallopavo
AATGAATGAATGAGTGAATGAGTGAATGAATGAATGAATGAATGAATGAATGAATGAATGAATGAATGAGTGAATGAGTGAATGAATGAATGAATGAATGAATGAGTGAATGAATGAGTGAATGAGTGAATGAATGAGTGAATGAATGAGTGAGTGAATGAGTGAGTGAGTGAATCGGCTGTATTCAGTGGTCTGAAATGATACTGAAATTTGTATGAATAATGTTTTGTCAACACTGCAGTTCATGGGAAACACTTGGATTTAATATCTAATCAACGAGGAAGGCTAGTTAGCATCTTTGCTTTCTTACCAAGTGTCAGCTTTCTGTGAATGATCTGCACCCAAGATGAGCCCAGTGCTAACAGTGAGATCACGGTGAAAGTAGATTAATTCAGGAGAGCAGTTTACCATGCCTAGTTTGATCCCTCTGGTTAAATACTCCACAG
>NW_011117729.1:0-371 GCF_000146605.3 Meleagris gallopavo
AACTGTTGACAAAGTGCTTGTTTGTTTATTTGCTGTTGGTAGATATTTCAGAGTGAGGATTGTTAAGTGACAGGAAAAGACATCACCTGGCAGCGCCTTTCTTGTACCCCAGCTGGGGGCATGTAGCAGAGCTGGAAAGAGTCCACGGCTTCTTGAGGTTTTTGAGAAGCACCTATCACCATGGCATTGAGTGAATGCTTGCTGCAGAGGATGCTGAAATAAAAAAAGGGGATTGCCACATGCTGAGCCAGGTCTGAAGCTCCCACCTGCTCTTGGTACCCTCCTGCAGCATCCTCAGCATCCCAGTTCCTGTTCTCAGTGCTAGGAGTGTGAATGCAGCACTCAGCTGTCCCTGCGCAGAGCAAGTCCTT
>NW_011117730.1:0-610 GCF_000146605.3 Meleagris gallopavo
AAAAATAGAAGACCAGTCTGAAGATCCAGGTGGAGACTGACTACTAATTGGACTCTTCTCACTTTGCTATGTAAAAATTTCGGTTTCTATTTCTAAGCTAAGGTGCTTGAGTGTTGCATGTATCATGCCTCACAGTACAGGTAAGGCAGAATACACGAGCCCAAGTAATATCTTTTTTAGAAAAATGCAATAATTGAGGCACGTTATCCCCTCTTTAAATCTGAAATAGAAGCAGCAAAAATCAAAGCTAATGCAAGTTGAGAACAATTGTTCAGAATTTAGGTATGATAATCAGGCCACTTGATATAGAAGATAGTATCTGTGGAGTACACAAGAGATGTTAGTAAGGAGAAGGATCATAAAGAGGTTATCTTGTGTGACAAAAAAAAAAAAAGAGACACATTCTGAAAGTGGAGAGAAAACTCTTCAAGCTCTCTGTACTCAACAAAAGTAATAAAAGAAGTTGCTTCAAAAAGACAATTTAATTTCCTTCTAAGGTAGGTGGGATGAATTACTCCCTAGAGGAGCACATCATTCTTCCTCTCTGTGCTGACTACAGCAAAAACCTTGTGTAATTAGCTGAGAGTTGTCATCTAACTTTTGGAGAAAA
>NW_011117731.1:0-512 GCF_000146605.3 Meleagris gallopavo
GCATCCTCACAGCTTTTCCTGGGAAAGGGAAGTTCTGTGCCACGCTATGAATCTGCAGATGTGCCGAAACAAGGGAGCCGTGAGGATGAAAGACAGCAAAAAGGTTGCTTGGGAAGAGATGTGTAATTGCTACTTCGACAAGAGAAGTCAGTAAGATCATCAGGTCTTGTTTCCTGGTGTTTGTGTGTTGAGTTGGAGACTATATAGGAGATCTGGGGGAAACAAAGTCTGTGCTATCACTCCTTGCAGTGACGTTTTGAAAAGTCATACGTTTCCTGTGTTGGTAGCTACCCTTATGAACTGATGATTGCTTTGTTGTTGAATCTTCCAGTTTTTAATTTTACAGTTTCAGTCTGGCAAGCAGTTTTGGATAAGACAGAAGTGCCTAGGCATTCGCAAGTCTCACACATTTGTTGTCCAGCAGCTGAGAGAGACAACAGCAGTTTTTGAAAAGAATCTACTGCACACTTTGATTTTGCTTATAGCATTCCCACTTCTGGGCCCAGTTAACT
>NW_011117732.1:0-660 GCF_000146605.3 Meleagris gallopavo
GGCTGAAGTCAGGGAATTATCCTCTAAGTCCAGATCGAGTCACACCTGGATAACCCGTGGTGTGAAACAGATCCCCGCTGGGTTGTGGTTTGCAGCCGTAGGGAAGTATTGATGCTTACTAAACTGAAAGGCTGAGTATAAATTAAAATGAAAATCGCAGCAGCGTTAGGAGGAAGACGCCCTTCGGATTCCGTCTGCTCATCTCTGAAAGTGGGTTTTCCTCTCAGTTGACCTAATAGCATTTTCTTCTGAAGCTACTGTTTAGTTCTCCAGGTTAAGAAAGAATTAAGCATGCATTAACGTGAAGGAGGTTGCAACAAGTGCTACTGCTGGTGGGCCGAGCAGCTTTTCTCTTGCGGGCACTGTAAGCTGGCAGGGCTGCTACTGCCTGGTGCCAAACTCGTACCGTGTTAGCGATGTGCCGCAGATAGCGTCCTAATCAGATTGTTCTCAAGCGGGGAAGCACGACAGTACTCAATATGAGTGATCAAGCTTCACTTTATTGTTGCACACACAGAGTTTATATATGATTCTACTACACATGCGTTCACCTACTATTGGAGCACAAGGTGGGCATCTAGGTGGGCTGCCTAGCTTCAACCAATGCTCAGCCAGCATTCACACCTGCCACTGAGCTCATCCGCTTATCAGCCCCCCCAC
>NW_011117733.1:0-364 GCF_000146605.3 Meleagris gallopavo
GAAACAAATTCTGGTTCTCCTCTCAGCAGAGCGGTTGGACAGACCTGTTGGCTCTAGATAGTAAACGTGGCAGTGAGATGAGGCCAATGATGTAAGTGTAAGAGATGCTTTGGAATGCCTTTTATGGCTGCGCAGTTCCTCAGAAGCAGTGACACCTGCCAGCTTCATCAAAGCTGTCCCTTAGATGCTGTGCTGTACAGCTGTGGAGCCACAGTGCTCCACAATAGCTATAATGTGTCCTGAAATTAAAAAAAAAGGAACAGGTGCCTGCATCAGATGTCCGTGGCTGCAGAGGCTCTTCCAGAAGAAGAAGAAGGCAGCAGAACCTTATGCTCACACTGCAGTACAAATGACTACAGGAGCA
>NW_011117734.1:0-361 GCF_000146605.3 Meleagris gallopavo
AATGGTGAAGTTATACTTTGTCATTTACAGATGCAATGACTGTGTTACCACTTTTTCCAAGCTCAGTTGAAAAGCTGACAAGAAAGATGCTTGGTTTCTATCCAAACACTGCAAGCGTCTTAAAATGAAGATGTGCAAATACGATCAGTTCTCTTCTGGATACAGTAACAAAAAAGCTAGATCCTGGAGAGAAGACAACACAACAGTATTACTGGTGGTGACACACTCAGGTTTTTCGGTCCTATATCTTATGCCCAGGCTAATGCATCTTCGCAGGGAAGAGCACTGAGTGAATGCCCAGAACCAGCCCAGCTGCATTCATATGGCAGCTGAAGTATTAAGCTTTGTCAGACTTAAACTA
>NW_011117735.1:0-627 GCF_000146605.3 Meleagris gallopavo
CCCAGGTTGGAGTACACAGTTGTCTCTTTCCCCTTTCCAGGTGCACTGCTTCAGCTGGGATAGAGTAATGTTTTCCCTCATAATATCTGATATGGTGCTGTATTTTAGCAATGTTGATAACACATTGATGTTTTGTTCTTGTTGAGCAGTGCTGCACAGAGCCAAGTTTACAGAGAAGCTGTGAAGACAGTTTCTATAGAAAATCAAGTGAGTCACTGAACTTAAGTATTGTTATCATGCATCACAACTCCCAAATTACACAAGGTACAATCAGGAAATATGAATTAAAAAAATAATTTTGCCCAGTTAGCAATATTATCTTATGTCATGTTATAGTGTGTTATATTATCATGTAATTTAAAGCTTCTCTTTTGGAGGAAAAAAAAAGACAGATAGATTGTCTATAAGTATTAATTTAAACCTATTATGTAAAACATAGATATTAAGTATCTGTCTTAGTCACATTTATCATCACGGCATTTGTGGAATACCATAGGAAAGTTGTTGCCTAAAAATCTAGCTCTGAAACTACATAAATGTTTACTAAAATTTGAAACCCGGCTCTGTCCATAACCCAAACTAATCCTGAGATATTTATAGTGTCTGCAGTGGCCAAGCTGACTTTTC
>NW_011117736.1:0-484 GCF_000146605.3 Meleagris gallopavo
ACCACAGACAGCATCCTTCTGAGGGCTGAGCTGGAGGGCAAGTGCAAAAACCCACACGGGACCGGTGTCCCATCAAAGCTGGATGAGGCTGTGTTACTAAACACGGTGCGACAATGGCTGCTAAAGCATGTGGGGGACAAAGCGTGGCACGTACCTGGCAAGAGATCAGAACGAGGTAGACAAGTTCCTTGAACCCGCAGCCGTTCCTTGTCACTTTGCTCTGATCTTCCACGAGCGAAAGCTGCACCAAGGGAGCAGGCAGAGGAGAGAGAAGGAACAGGTCAGGGAGCTTGCACAATTTAGCAAAGACAAGAGAAGAACCACGAGACAAATGCCACCTTTATGGATCGCTTGGCAATGCGTGTACTGGGCGAAAATTACATCCGATGGACAAGAGTAAGCAATACGACACTATGAGCTCCGCCAGCCAGCAGTTCTCAACACCTCACTGCCCACCCGTCTCTCCCACGCTGTCTCAAGCTTA
>NW_011117736.1:2626-3254 GCF_000146605.3 Meleagris gallopavo
TACATCCCATCTTAAAATACCAAACAGCATTATGGTATATTGTTCCGACTGTGTCACATCTCCCATTATCAAGTTCTGCCAGTTCTTCGTCTTCAGAATTTGAAATCCTACTATTGTAAAAACTGCTGACTATCTATGCAGTTGTACATGAAGTGCAGTTTCCTCGAGGACACAGCGCTGTGCTTCTTAGATCTGCTTTGAGCAGGCTGGATGTTCTCCCCACAAACGACAGGTGCTTTCCCCCTCCTCTGGCAATGTGGCCTTTATTCTGTGGCCGTTCTTCTGACACTAACGGTCAGTGTTCAGGAAACATCCACTCTAGTTCGCAGGTTTGCTTCTGTCCTAGAGTCAAGGGCACAGGTTATTTATTCAGATAGCTTCAGCATACCACTGCAATTGCCCTGCTTCTGTATCAGGAAAATTGTTGCACCCTCATCTTCCCAGTCGTATTTCTCTTCTGCATATGCCGCTTAAACGCAGGACTCCATAAATACAGATAATTGCTGGCTTATCTACTGTAGGAAGGGTTCGATGTCTGTGTTTAGAAGACAATTTCTTTCTGTTTACAGAGGAGATCTTTCATGGCTGACATTATTCACACTGTTTTTCCAAGAAACAGTAAAACAAA
>NW_011117737.1:0-759 GCF_000146605.3 Meleagris gallopavo
CCCCCGACCCGGCCCCAAAGGCCCGCTGCCTCTCTGTCCCCCCACGCACACAGATGGGCCCGCTGGGCACCGGCACCGCTGTCCCACCAGCGGATTCGTCGCCCGGCCCGCAATGAGTCTGTCAGCACCGCGTGTTTATTTCGAGAGTGCCGGCCCGGGCGCCCGGTGGTTTCCATAGGAGGAAGAAATGTTTCCCGAGGAGGGCCCTGGCACACACGTGCCCCGAGGAGCGGCGCACGCTGATGTGTGGAATCAGACTCTGTGACCACAAAGCAGTTATAAAAGCAGGTGTGTTTAATCAGGGCTGCGACTCCGGGTGCAAGGGGGAGAGCTGCTCCTAACTCGCACAGCGTCAGGAAGAAGTGCTGCAGCGAGAGGCCGAACTGATACGTGATCAGTAGTTTCCAGGAATTGGGATCCACGTTCCTTACGTTCCGAGAACCCAGCAGCACGCGGCCCCCCCTCGCGCGTGCGCGGTGAGCGGTGAGGGTCTCCTCCTGGTGGCCGTGGGATGCAGAATCCTCATCTTCCCCGCGGAGGCTCGCAGTCTTTCTCCCTGTTCACTTCTGACCCTGCGGGAGGGGCAGCCCCCCCCAGCCCCGTTTCAGCTCGCCCTGCGGACATCGAATCGCCTCGCTGCCAGGCGTCCTCGGGCTGTTCTCCAACCCTTCTGTTTGCGGCCTTCAGCCCCTCCTTATCCCAGCCCCGGAGTCTGCCATCCCTTATTTTTCTGTCATTCTTGCTCCTACAGCTGTCTCT
>NW_011117738.1:0-723 GCF_000146605.3 Meleagris gallopavo
ACTGAAAATGCAATTGGCCACAGCTCACACAGCTGGCTGGGTTGTCTCTGGCTAATCCTTCTCTGTCTCCACCAATCGTTCTCCACTTTAGGGCTCTGTAAAACAGCAACTTCAGAGATCTCCTTCTCTTAGTAAGTTTTGGAAAGAGCAATGTGCTCTGTGAATTATCCATCATCTGTCAAACTTTTGTGCAGTCTCAGGATCTGACACGGGTTGTCTGGCTTGTCTTTAGCTTCCCAGCTGTGTGTGAAGACTTGCTTCCCTTGTGCTGCACAATGTACTAAAGATTGAGAGAGGAAAAGGTGCAGAGTTTTTCCAGCTTTGATTTCATGTCTGGAACTTTGGAACCCATGCTTGCAGTTGTTAATCTGTCCCAAGTGGTCTAGTTTGGAATGCCCTCGTACTTCTTGGATTGCTCTGCTGTTCAAGATGGAGCAATTCTTTCAGGTACCACTGCACCGCTGCTGTTGGCTTCTAATTCTTGCTTTGTTTGTTTGTTTTGCACAGACTGCTTTTCAAGCCTCCTTTTTCTTTCCAGTCAGAGTGAGAATTGCACTGGGAGGTGTATGAACCTGGCTGTGCCTGTACATAAAGAGAACAGCAGCAGAGCCTCACAGGTGACTGCTGCCAGCTCTCGTTGTAGGCAGGAGCACGTAACTGTGCCAAATCCCTTCGTGATGGGTTTGATTTCATTTTTGCCTAGAGAAATGCTTGTAGATACTG
>NW_011117738.1:9048-9547 GCF_000146605.3 Meleagris gallopavo
TCCTGAGACCAGTGGCAGAAGAAGAAAGCAGTTCTGGTCCTCATCCCTTCCAAACCTGTAGCACTGAACTGCGCCGGCCCCTTAAAGGCTTGAATTGCAGAGCTCTGGGGGAATCAGTCTCAGTTGTCTGTTGTAGTCTTGTTGTTGTAGTTCAAACTATTTTATCACTCTGAAGATGCAGACTAGAGATAGATAGGAGGCTGGCTTTAAAAGAACTAATTGCTGATGGTGAGAAATCCTGACTGAAGACAAATGAATCCTCTACTGCAAAACCACACCTGCTTTGGTTTGGATACTTTCTTTCAGAGAGCCAGTTCACAACAGTCACCCCAGTGGAGAAGCCCAGAACACCAACAAATAGATATGAACTGACAGCAACTGAGATTCTTCCTGAGAGGAGGTAAAAGCACAGTTATCTGTATATGATTTTGGTTTAGAGCAGTGCTGCCTTAATCAGTGAACAGCCTAGGAAGCGTTCTTCACAACAGCAAGCTATATT
>NW_011117739.1:0-526 GCF_000146605.3 Meleagris gallopavo
GGGCTCGCGAGATGAACTCCTGATGGAGCGCATCTCCAGAGAGATCCTTCCCTGCTGGCAGTCAGCTCTTCAATGGCTCTAGGAGAGGTGCAGCCAGGCTCCACCCCTTCCTGCAGCACAGCTGAATTGCCTTCACCTGTGCTCCCCTGGCTGACTCATTGCTCGCCTCAGGTGATCAATCAAAGGTTCAGGCCGTGATTCAGCAGCCCCATACACTCCACCCTTCACGGCGTGAGCCAATGGTTAGGTTGACTAAAGGGTGAGCTTTCCCTAATACAGAGATCCAATACACCGCGACGCTTATACAATTTCATCGCCACACGTTGGTAAATTTCAAGATGAGTGACGATGGGTGAAAGATGACTTCCTTCTATGGGCCAGCGCTCGATGATGTTACTGGAGGCATACGGTCGTGAGGTGCAGGTCCGTCCTATGTTCCATCAGTCCCATGCAGACCATCACCGGGTGTTACACATGATCTGACAGTAACACTGGAACGTTTTGATGACATTTCATTCCTTCCGGT
>NW_011117740.1:0-1040 GCF_000146605.3 Meleagris gallopavo
CGATCCCTGTCTTTTTGTACTGGGAGCCCAGAACTGGACACAGTACTCCAGATGAGGCCTTACCAGGGCAGAGTAGAGGGGGAGGATCACCTCCCTCGACCTGCTGGCCACGGTCTTTTTAATGCACCCCAGAATGCCATTGGCCTTTTTGGCCACGAGGGCACACTGCTGGCTCATGGCCAACCTGTTGTCCACCAGGACGCCCAGGTCCCTCTCTGCAGAGCTCCTCTCCAGCAGCTCATCCCCCAGCCTGTATTGGTGCATGCAATTATTCCTCCCTAGGTGTAAGACCCAACACTTGCTTTTGTTGAACCTCATCCGGTTTCTTACTGCCCAGCTCTCCAGCCTGTCCAGGTCTCGCTGAATGGCAGCACAGCCTTCAGGTGTGTCAGCCAATCCTCCCAACTTCGTATCATCAGCAAACTTGCTGAGGGTGGCCACTATCCCCTCATCAAGGTCATTGATGAAGATGTTGAACAAGACCGGACCCAGCACAGACCCTTGGGGGACACCACTGCTTACAGGTCTCCAGCCAGACTCTGCACCACCAACGACGACCCTCTGTGCTCTGCCAGTCAGCCAGTTCTCAACCCACCTCACTGTCCACTCGTCTATCCCACACTTCCTCAGCTTTGTTATACGGATGTCATGGGAGACGGTATCAAATGCCTTTCTAAAATTCAAGGTAGATTACATCTACCGCTCTTCCCCCATCCACCCAGCATGTGACAGCATCATAGAAGGCCACCAAGTTGGTCGAGCACGACCTCCCCTTGGTGAACCCATGCTGACTACTCCTGATAACCTCCTTTTCTCCCAGTTGTCTGGAGATGGTATCCAGCACAAGCTGTTCCATCACCTTTCCAGGGACGGAGGTGAGGCTGACAGGCCTATAATTACCCGCATCTTCCTTCTTGCCCTTTTTGAAGACCGGAGTGACATTGGCTATCCTTCCAGTCTTCAGGGACCTCCCTGCTATCCAAGACCTCTCAAAAATGATGGAGAGCGGTTCGGCAATGACCTCGCCAGCTCCTCAGCAC
>NW_011117741.1:0-1291 GCF_000146605.3 Meleagris gallopavo
TCCAGTTCTGGGCTCCCCAGTACAAAAAAGACAGGGATCTCTTGGAAAGAGTCCAGCGGAGGGCCACAAAGATGGTGAAGGGCCTGGAGCATCTCCCCTATGAAGAAAGGCTAAGTGAACTGGGTCTGTTTAGCCTTGAGAAAAGAAGACTGAGACGGGACCTGATCCAGGTTTATAAATATCTGAGATGTGGCGGCCATAGCGGTGAGGCCAGTCTCTTTTCAGTGGTACGTGGAGACAGGACGAGGGGAAACGGACATAAGCTGCAGCACAGGAAGTTTCACACGAATGTGCGTCAGAACTTCTTCACGGTGAGGGTGACGGAGCACTGGAACAGGCTGCCCAGTGAGGTTGTGGAGTCTCCTTCTCTGGAGATATTAAAGTCTCGCCTGGACGCCTACCTGTGCGACCTGGTGTAGGGAACCTGCTTTGGCAGGAGGGTTGGTCTCGATGATCTCTAGAGGTCCCTTCCAACCCCTACAATTCTGTGATTCTGTGATTCTGTGAAAGACAATGCAAAGCAAACAAAAAAGCCTCACTACAGAAAAAACAAATGAGAAATTGCAAAACAAGGATGGAGAGCAAAGCAAAGCAAAACGAGGTCGAGAAATACAAGAGGAAAGCCAAAGAATTCAATACACTAGCATGGCAAAGCAAAGAATCCTAGCAAAGTAAAGAGAGAACAAAGCTCACCAGTGCTTAACAATGGAAAGAAAGAATGAAAATTTAACAGCAATGCAAGGCCAGCATACTAACAATAACCAAAGAGCAAACCAAAGCCAGGAAAAACCAGGAAAAGGAAAGAAAGAGTATGGAAAAAAAAGCCAAGGAGAGCAAAGCAAAATCACTTGAAACCCTCACAAACAGAGGGGAATACGCTCAGGAAAGGAAAAAGCAGTTCCAAGAATAGAAACAAAAGGGAAAATAAAACAACACTGGAAAAATCCCAATGCATTGCAATGCAGAAGGAGCAGGAAACCAAGGCAGAAACCACAGAAAAACAACATGGAAAACCAACCGAGGAAACCAACATCAACCCATGCAGCTGCAGCCTCTGCAGCAACATGAAAAAACAAAGAACACAAGGTCATGGCAAAGCACAGATAACCACCGAGTGTGCAGGAGGCCAAAATCTTGGCATCCGTGCCCGGGAGGAGGAAAGGGTAGCTACTGGGCATGCTGCTGCCTCCACCACACATGCGCCTGCAGGGTCGCCAGCCCAGAAGGAGTCTGTGGCTGCCAGTTGGAACAAAACACCTCTCTGGAGGAAGGCAAAGCACTGGCAGTCATG
>NW_011117742.1:0-433 GCF_000146605.3 Meleagris gallopavo
TCTTCTCTTCTAACTGAGTCGAAATTCGTTTCATTTTCTGTCCTCTTACAGGGGCAACTGACATCAATTGTGGTGCTTCCTGTAGTTGATCAGGTTGGTCAGTTCCAATGCTCTCATCCTCCAGTTCAGCTTGGAGCCTGTCTCGTTCGATTATGAGAGTATCTAGCTCAGATTGGAGGGTGTCTTGTTGAGATTGAAGACTGTTGAGTTTGGATTGCACGGAGTCTCTCTCAATTCGGAGGGCATCTCTCTCAGATTGGAGGCTGTTTCTCTCGACCAGGAGACTCTCTCTCTCATTTTGCACTGTTTCCCTGAGACTCTCCTTTTCAATTTCACAAACTCTCTCCCTCTCCAGGATAGTATTGAATAAGGCCCGGTAAGCATTAGCCAGGCCCCAATAATTTGGGCCTCCTCAGATCTTCCTGAGCCGCGA
>NW_011117743.1:0-506 GCF_000146605.3 Meleagris gallopavo
GCTTGTAAAATACGATCACTGCAGCCTATATAGTATCCACATTTTTCTCTACAAGTGTTTCAATAACCAGCTGTTTCACTTACAACCTGGACTTTTTTTCCTGTTTGGCATTGTGGTTACAGAAAGCAGAGAATACAAAAAAAGGATTTTTTTTCCACTTGTTTTACTTTGGAAATTAGTTTTCTTACTTCACTGACAAAAAACACAACTTTTTTTCTCTGCTCAGCTTAAAACCTCTTGCAGATTTACTGTCAGACACGTAACATGCAATAAGCTGCCCACTATGAGTCCAGCTCCCAAGGTAACACTTATTTTAGCCACAGAAAGGTGCAAAGCAGCTAGGATTTATGTACATGTAAAATAATTTCAGCAATCTGACATAGGAAAGGTAAGTCAAATCACACTTAGCACTTATGTAATTTTTTTTAACTACTGAAATGTAATCATATTCTGGAGAGTGATCTCATCTGTGGGCCCAGCAAAACTGCAGCACAGTTACACCAAGT
>NW_011117744.1:0-446 GCF_000146605.3 Meleagris gallopavo
ATCAGGAGAGGTAATTATTTACTTTCCCAGGTGAAAACTTCCTCTGCTTCTTAATCCTTGGCTTATTCTGTAGAGAATGATGTGTGCTTGGAAGGATCACATGCTTTCTGGTCTTATAATAGACCATAGCAGTGATGTTTTTGTCACGCATGTGTACAGTGACAACTGAGAAGTGGTAGGGTTTGCATTGTATTTTCTGTGTTTTTGTTGTTTTTTTTTTAAAGCTTTTGAATAGTTATTAGCTGTTCCTTTGTTAATTAAAAATGGGAATCTTCCTAAAAAATTGAACAGACTGTGCTTAGAAATAGCAACATAGATTGAGAAAGAATTATTTACCATACTGCTGGCCAAAAATAATTTTTACTGTTGCAGACATCCTCTCATATTTGTGCTTCATATTCAATAGCCAAAGTCTTCGTCCTTGAATCCTTGAGGATCTCAAGGCA
>NW_011117745.1:0-491 GCF_000146605.3 Meleagris gallopavo
CACACGGATAGGAGGAAGGATGGGGTTGCAGGTTGACCTCTGCTGAGGTGAGTGAGGGCTGACAGTGCTGCTCCGTGGTAGATTTGTTCATGTTCAGTGCTCACAGGAAACTCACACAACACTGAAGGCCTTGTAAAAGTCTGGCAGGTGATGTCAGTTGCTCTTCCTTTTCCCACTGATGCTGTCACTCCATTGTAGAAGGCCACCAAATTGAGCAGGCTGCATGTCTCTGTTTCCACTGTTTCTGCATTTCCTTCTTGTTGCCATCTTTTCCTCAAAGCAAAAGAATTTGGAGGTAACCAGCTACAGTTACGTGAGCGATTTCAGCATCTATTTCTCATCATGGCAGTAACTTCAGAGGTCACACTTAATTTACGGTGCCTGTTCTAATTCTGACCAAGGTTGTAGCTGCAGCTGACTTCCCAAGGCTGCAATACGTGGTGATGACACAGCCTTGGGCTTCTGCATTTGTGCTAATCCCACGCTTTCTT
>NW_011117746.1:0-917 GCF_000146605.3 Meleagris gallopavo
GGATTTGAATGCTGAGTGAGTGGGGTCCAGAGTGGCACCAATGCCATGGAACGTGCAGAAGAGCCAAAAAGCTCTCTGGGGAATCCAGAGCTCGCCTGCATCTGAAGGCTCTGTTATTTTAAATGCTAGTTTGAATTTGAATGCTCCATTTGTAAGAAGGGAAGTAAAAACAATCCTGGGAGCTACCAACATAACAGCCTCACCTCTGTGCTGGGAGAGAGCACCGAGCAGATCCCCGTGGAAGTCGCGCTAAGGCACACAAAGTGACGAGGGAGGTGATACAGGAGAACCAGCGCGGCTTCACCAAGGCTGAATCCTGCTTGCCCAACCTGGCGGCTGCCTACGGCGGTGTCACTGCATCAAGAGACGAGCCAAGAGCCACTGCTGTCACCCACCTGGAGTTCAGGAAGGCCTCCTAGGGCACGATAGCTGAAGGTGTGAGGCACGACGACACAAAGGACACGGAGCTGATTGGGCTGGAAGAAGAAACCCCAGGGAGCGAGGCGGGGAAAAGGCGGGGAAAAAGAAGGGGCCAAGAAAAGGAAGGGCAGAGAGAAGAGAGAAGAGAGAGAGAGAGAGAGAGAGAGAGAGAGAGAGAGAGAGAGAGAGAGAGAGAGAGAGAGAGAGAGAGAGAGAGAGAGAGAGAGAGAGAGAGAGAGAGAGAGAGAGAGAGAGAGAGAGAGAGAGAGAGAGAGAGAGAGAGAGAGAGAGAGAGAGAGAGAGAGAGAGAGAGAGAGAGAGAGAGAGAGAGAGAGAGAGAGAGAGAGAGAGAGAGAGAGAGAGAGAGAGAGAGAGAGAGAGAGAGAGAGAGAGAGAGAGAGAGAGAGAGAGAGAGAGAGAGAGAGAGAGAGAGAGAGAGAGAGAGAGAGAGAGAGAGAGAGAGAGAGAGAGAGAGAGAGAGAGAGAGAGAGAGAGAG
>NW_011117747.1:0-632 GCF_000146605.3 Meleagris gallopavo
CTATTTGTCCAGATGGGTAGAGGCTTCTCTTTCTGTATCAACAACACCTAACATACTAACAAAAATAATTCTGGTACAAATAATTCCCAGATATGGGACTGTGGAAAATACAGACTCAGATCAAAGAAGTCATTCTACTTCACGTATCTTACAAAAACTAATGGAAACCCTAGGAATAAGATAGGAGTTTCATACTCCATGGCATCCTTCCTCCCCTGGAAAGGCAAAATGGATGAATCAGACATTAAAGAAACATCTGTCAAAAGTGGTTTGGAAACTAAGCTCCCATGGACTAAATGCTTACCCCTAGCACTGCTAAGAATCAGAACTTTCCCTACCTGAGAAAGGGGATGGAATTCTTCAGTTTGAAACTAAAGATGTATTTTCAAAAACTATATACTTGTTATCTTTACCTTCTCTCACACACCAAGGACTGTTGGCCCAAGCCATGCCACTAGAGTTTGCCATCCACAACTTCCAACCTGGAGACTGGATATTGATCCAGTCTTGGATAGAAGCTAAACTTCAGCCCTAGTGGGACAGACCCTTCCAAGTTCTGCTGATCACAGAGACAGTTGTTCAAACCACTGAAAAATGTTGGCCTCATAATACACAAGTTAAAGGACTCACCA
>NW_011117748.1:0-418 GCF_000146605.3 Meleagris gallopavo
AGTTGTTTTTAATTTGCCTTTTATCTTAAAATAAAATAAACTAAGTGCTTAAAAAAGGTTGCAATCCTCAAGTAGAAATTACAACAAAAATCTAGTGCTTTCAGAATATTTCCATCGGGCTGCTTGGTGGGAGAGTGGTGAAGTGCAGGTACAGGTATGGGTACAAAGCTTGGAATTCTTGGATAGGGAGTTTTCTGAGCAAAATTTTGGGTAAGATCTACACTTATGCATTCTTTATACCATAATTAGTAAATTACATATACAGACTCAATGTATAATTGTGCATATAAGCTGCAGTAACACAAGGCTTCATATGTTTTGGTGGTTTTTTTTTCCTAACTATTTTTAGTATGTTTTTGTATTTTCTAAGGTGTTTCTTGTATGTGCAGAATGATTATATTTTCTGCTACTCTTACAA
>NW_011117749.1:0-384 GCF_000146605.3 Meleagris gallopavo
CATGCCATTCTTGATATGGAGATAATTCCAAGTCCTAGTTGCTTTCAAAGTGTTTTTAACTGGGGCCTTAACTTCAAAGTAAACAGGCTCTAAAGGTTCAGAGAAGTTTTTACAGCTTCTCTTTCCAAGCAAGAAATTCTGCAGAATTCTTAATAACAAAAAAATATATTTTTATCAATTATTTCAAAAAAGATATACATAAAAGGGCCAAGGCTGATGCATAGAAATCTTTGGAATAAAAGAGAAGAAATTAAAATAGGATTGTGTGTAAGCTATATACCTATGAGGGAAAAAAAAAACAACCAATAGAAAAAAACAAAAAACAATAAAAAATACTTTTAACAACTACTTTTTAACCAGCAATTCTTTCAATAACTTTATAAG
>NW_011117750.1:0-945 GCF_000146605.3 Meleagris gallopavo
GCCAGAGAGGCCGGCACCAGGCCGAGGGCCTACAGACAAAGCCACAGCCGGAGAGGCCGGCGCCGCTGCTGTGGCCTAAAGCCGAAGCCAGAGAAGCCGGCGCTGTCCCCGGGACTTCAATCCGCAGCCCGAAAGGCTGACGCCGGCTGCGGGGCCTAAAGCCGCAGCACCGGAGGCCGGCACCGGCTTCGGGTCTGAAGCACAGCCACAGAGCCCTGCGCCGGCCCCGGGGCCTTGTGCGAACGGACTGTTGTTTCTGCGTCAGATCTTCAAAAGAGCCATTGGTTTGAAGAAGCAGAACATCGTGCATCTGTACTCTGCGACTTATCCTTAGAAAGAGTTGATCTAAGAAGTCAAATACTGTATGTGGTAGCGGCATGTTTTAGAAACATTACTACTGAATTAGGTGATTCATTCTTTCTCGCAAAACTGTGCCAGTCGGTAAGTGTTCCAAACAATGCGGGTATAGCGTTAGGGATTAGAAAACATATCGTAGAGTTGTTCTGGTAGGATAAGAAACTGCCAGCGAAAGAAGAACAGATTTAGCAAACATCAAAGAAGGCAGGGCCTCTCCACAAGGCCGGACTGCCTCACTCCGTGAGAAGGCTGGGACGTGACAGGCAGGCTCCAAGACACTGCCCTGTCTTTCTCCCGAGCTCATCTTTGTGGGAAGAAGGACAAGCAGATATCCGCAAAATAATGATCAGGTGTGGAATAAGTTAATGAATTAACTTCAGATTGACGCTTAGGCAGCAACCATTGATGTTTGTCCAGTGTTTCCATGTTTGCCCAGTGTTTGTGTGTTTAGTGAAGCGTTGAGAAGATTGTGAACCTAAAGAACTCAGCCAGTGAGGAACCAGGGGAGAAAGAGATCAGCGTCGGGGAGTAGGGAAGAAAAGACGTCACGCTGTTTTTCGGGGTGCTCTCCTGCTTGCAGGAGGCCCA
>NW_011117751.1:0-1161 GCF_000146605.3 Meleagris gallopavo
AAAACCTCTCGTTGTGTCCTACATTTAGCAAATGCGTTCTTCAGTATCCCAATTCCTGAAGAATCGCAAGATCAATTTGCATTCACATGGGGAGGCAGGCAGTGGACCTTTCAGGTCCTGCCACAGGGGTACGTGCATTCATTCACCAACATATTGTCATCATCTAGTGGCGCGCGACCTGGCCGTCTGGAAAAAACCGGATCATGTTAACTTGTATCACTATATTGATGATCTCCTGCTGCCATCCGACTCACTGGAGGCAGTAGGACAGGCGGCGGATTCATTAACCACCTGTTTACAACGGAGGGGATGGGCTATAAATCCCCAAAAGGTGCAAGGTCCGGGCCTGTCCGTAAGATTCCTGGGGGTGGTTTGGTCAGGAAAGACCAAAGTACTGCCCAGTGCTGTCATCGATAAGGTTCAGGCGTTCCCAGTCCCTACAACATCGAAGCAGCTGCAAAAGTTTCTAGGTGTATTGGGTTATCGGCGTTCTTTATACCTCACCTAGCGCAGCTGCTAAGACCACTGTCTAGACTCACAAAAGGGGCAGCTTTGGGACTGGGGGAAACAGAACAGGACGCTTTTCAACAGGCGAAACTGGCAGTTAACAAGCCCAGGCATTGGGTCTGTTTGATCCTACCCTGCCAGCCGAGTTAGATGTTCACATCACTCAAGATGGCTTTGGTTGTGGCCTGTGGCAACAACGCCGAGTTCTGTTTGGACCCCATTGGTTTCTGGTCTCGGGTTTGGCACGGAGCAGAAGAGAGATACAGTAGGATTGAAAAGCAGTTATTGGCTGCCGATTCAGCACTGCAGGCAGTAGAGCCAATAACTGAAACGGCTGAAGTTATAGTCAAGACCACTCTGCCGATTCAGGGGTGGGTAAAAGATCTGACCCACCTTCCGAAGACGGGGTGGCCCAAGCACAAACAGTGGCACGATGGGTCGCCTATCTCAGCCAAAGGAGCAGTCTGTCTTCATCCCCTTTGAAAGAAGAACTTCAGAAGATCCTAGGCCCACTAACATATCACAGTGACGCACCGAAAGGAATACTGGTCGCTCCAGCGCAGAAGAGTCCCGCTCAGGAGGGAAAATACCCTATCCCTGAAGATGCTTGGTACACAGATGGATCCAGCAGGGGCAATCCGAGCAAGTGGAGAG
>NW_011117752.1:0-552 GCF_000146605.3 Meleagris gallopavo
AAATATATTTCTCAGCATTCAGCAATTAACAGTAACCTTTCATAGCCCTTTCTGATGAGAATTCCCAAACAATTTTGGTGACCTAAAGAATTAAAAAAATAGTGATGAACTGCTTAGCAGCACAAACAGAAGATCTGTGAATGTGAATGTGAATTCACACCTGTGAATGTATGATAGTTAAACCATTTATTCAAAGTACTTGTGAGCTAAGGATTTTTCTCTGATCCTAAACTGCAAGATCTTTAAGATAAAAATACACTGTAAATAATCCACATAGCAATCTCAGATTTGCTTGTGCATTTAATAGATCTTTGTGTAGTCTATTATCTCAGTAGCATAATATAGATGTAATTTATTTTTGCTCCTATGTATTTACAGACATCATGAACAGCTTTTCAAAAGGGGCAATAGGGTTGATTAGAATGTATTGATTTGTGTTTGGTGTTTGAGCCTTACCACATATAACTTTCCTATGATTGCACAGTGTGAACTTTTACATTGCGCCAAAGTAAATTGCCTTCCAATATAATTTTTGTATCATGCAATCATAGC
>NW_011117753.1:0-610 GCF_000146605.3 Meleagris gallopavo
TCCAGAATGTGGGGTGCGCTTTTATTTGTTTGTTGGTTTTGTGTTTTTTTCTTTGTTTTTGCATCTTCCATGTAACCTTCACATACATATTGGCATATGTATGTGAGTCCATCAGAGTAAGAAACTAATGAAGAAAATAAAGTGGTACAAGACACCTCAAAACCTAGCTATAAACTTTGATCTCAAATATGTAAACATTGGCTGTAGTATCTTCTAAAATAATCAGCACTTCCAGCATACAACCTCAAACATTCTCAGTAATGAGAAAATAAAAGTTAAAAAAAGGAGAGAAATATCCATGAATTGTCAGCTAAGTTCCAGTTTCCAGTAGGATTCTCTGCTACAAATGGCAAATAGCCACTGGATACCAAAATAATACATTCATACAGTGTAGGGAGGCTACATTAACTCTGTGCTTGGAAATGGTGCTGATGTAGGTGGAATGCTGCTTTCCTTACTAAGAAGGAAAAAACCCATCCTGAGGCATTGGAGTTTTAGCAGAAGCCACAATAACAACGTAAGGATTAAAAATATACTTTTTAATGAAGGACATGAAATCTCAGGTAAGTAGCTGATGGCTAAGAAACAAAGTCATGATCATATCATATTA
>NW_011117754.1:0-740 GCF_000146605.3 Meleagris gallopavo
AAGGTATGTTCCTTGGGTGAAGGAGGAAATGGAATCTGTTATCATAGTGGGTAACGCTGGCACCCTCCTAGCAACAACTGCAAAACGTGCCTCGGATGGTGCTGGAAGGGTTCTGTTAGTGGGCCCTGTGGGCCGTTGTTACTAAAGACACGCGTGTCCAGTGGCACCTCTGGGTCCTTTACCCACTGCCTGCTCCTCTCCCTGGTGACCAGGTTATTTGCAGAGGAATGCTCAGATGGCTCAGCACAGCTCTCCCCAGGCCGGCTCAGCCTTATTTCTCCAGCTGCCTTCTGGAGGACAGATGCACGCTGCAGTGGGGCCACATCAGCAGAACTGCATGGGAAGCCACAGACCCCAGGCCGCGCAGCACAGCCCTCAAGGTGAGGCATGGCAGCTTCTGGGGGGGGGGCGAGGGAACCGTGTGCAGTGAATGGGAAAGGCCTCTGTCGGAGGCAACGTCTCGTCTTTGGAGAAAGCGCTTTGATTTGATTCTTCTTTGCCCACGGGCAATGCGAAACAGTCCACTCCTCGTGAGCTGGAACAACCTGTGCTCTGTGTATTATGCTGGGAGTCATGGACGATGTTGCTCTCAGGGCTGGCTGTACTTTTAACCGTTGTGTCTCTCCTCCTCACTTAGAAAGATACAGGCAGCACCTCCCGTGTGTTAAAGAGCCATTTCACTACACAGGGAAAGGAAATTACATGTGATGTGTTGGAAAGGGCTTAGAGGCTTTTGTACA
>NW_011117755.1:0-901 GCF_000146605.3 Meleagris gallopavo
TTGGTGCCTACGTCCTAGTGAGGAAGGCTAGCATCTGATCACAGCTGGGTTTCGTTCCAAGAGAAGTAAGGAGCTCTGAAGATTTCTCCCATCCTAGGAGCTTCCCAGCAAGGCTACGCTGAACAGCTGTTACAGCCCCATCTCTTTTGTTGCAAAGGAAGCAGTTACAGAAGCTCCTCTGATACAGTCATGCTTCAGTTGACTTTAAAAAGTGACACGGCTTACCAATATCGTATTTAGTAAGTTCTGCCTGCATTGGTGCTCGTGTACTGACATTGCCCATCTCCTCTGTGCCAAGGAAAGAACTCTCTCGAGAAGCTCCCTTCCCAAAGAGGCTTTCAAACAATGTCAGTAAACCCCTTGTGTTGGCAAAAGATTCCACAGTCTTTCTCAAGAAATCCTCCTTGCCACGGCTTAAGCTCAGCAGCATATGACCTGGAAAACAAAAATGGGATTTCACATAAAAACACTGCACTTCACGAAGGACAGCCCCAACAGAGGGCTGCTCTTGCTCCTTTGGGCTGGGAATCGAGCCACTTAACTCTTCAAGTAACTATTCATAAGATTCAAAGAGATCTATGGAGCTTTCTTAAGGATTAATTCTTATTACCAGACTGGCTTTTTCGATCGCAAGCCAACATTTCCAGCTTGTCTAGTCCAGCAGGATCCCCTTCTCTTAGTTTTGACTTTGGTGTAGGAACCTGGAGAAGAAAGGAGAGAATTTGTCACAGCCTCTTCACAACAAAATGCACATCACTTCGTTTAGTCTTGAACATTAGGGAACAGATTCTTATTGCTAGCACAAGAAAACTTTAGAAAAATACACTGATTCTGAAGGTACCCTGCAACATACCAATGAAGAAGACACACACTGAGTAACTTTAACTACTGCCAGTAGCTG
>NW_011117756.1:0-729 GCF_000146605.3 Meleagris gallopavo
GGTTCACACAGAAGGTGGCAGTTTTGGCTGAGAACCTCGAGGTGGCAGCAGGACCCCAACAACAGAAACGTCCGCTGCCCAGAGCCCCATGTGTGGCTGTGGGAAAGATGCAGGGTGGGATAAACGTAGAACGTGCACAGGAGGTTATCAGATCGAATTTGAAGTTGGCACCAAGCTTCCCCCAGCAGCTCTTTGCAGGCAGCTCAGCCGTCGTGTTTTATTCTCTCCTCACCTCAGCCCAAAAGTATTGTCCTCATCTGCCAGCAGCTGTTACCTCCGACCTCGTCGCTGGCAGTGCTCCAACAGCACCAAGTTGCCTCTGTGGCCCTCATTCGCCTCGCTGCGTCTGCACTCAAATGTTATTCTCGTTAAACTACATTCTTTCTTTCCTCCTCCAAATAAAGTATTTGTCAGACTAGAGAGATAGAAGGCTGAATCTGGGACACCCACAGTCTGCAAAATAGTCTGCCATAAGGAGACAATGCTGAGGGCCGAGAGAGGTCTGTGCCAAGGAGCGCATCTGCAAGCCACAAGAGAAACGTCACCCTGCAGCCCTTCTCCTCTGAAACAGAAGGGAACACCTTAGAAAGACAGAGCACACTTCATAAGCTCAAAATCCAACACGTCAAGCTGGCAAGACAGGATTCTGAACTGCCATCCCTTACGCTTCCCTCCACACTGGGGTCCGTCACGCAGAGCTGAGCAGGACCTTACTGGCACTGGCAGGGC
>NW_011117757.1:0-848 GCF_000146605.3 Meleagris gallopavo
GGTTATATGCAGGTAATCAATATCTGAAGGAAAACCAGTCTATAATAGAATGGTTAACAGCAGCCTGCCATATGGAATGCACAAATAAATCTGATATACCTCTACATACAGGGATGTCATCCTCCATGTAGGACTGTATGGAAACTGCTGAGTCATGGCCTGAACCGCTGATTGGTCATCTGAGGTGACCGATGAGTCATCCACAGGACCACAGGTGAAGGCAATCAACCTGTGCTGGTGAAAGGGGCGGAGCCAGGCTCAACCCTCCTGGATCCACTTAAGAGCTGACCACCTGTGGTGAAGGATCACTTCTGGAGATCCGTTCCGCTGCAGTTTGGTAAATGAGCCAAGGATACAAGGAAGCTTTCTATCTATTCTCTTTCTGTTATTATAAACTGCTTTGCCTAACTCTCTTCTTTATTTCATAATTGCAACATCTTAATATTCATTGATTATAAAGCAATCATGAGAGACTAAACACGATGGGCCAACAAATTAAGACGTGCCTCCAAGCCCGGCAAGCCTGGAAGGAATTGGAATGTTCTTTGACAGACCTTTAAAATAGTCACAAAGGGGGTAGGGGTTTAACAACGATAACTAGAATGGAACCTCTATACAAGCTACCTGTCCTTGTAGGAGAGGGAAGAGCTGGTGAGAATCCACACTCTTGCATCTCAGTGAAGCGGGAGGAAGAATGCTGCGATTGCTGTGACGTTAGTAATTGTGGTAACACCTGAACATGCTCAAGACACTATTAGGGCTGCTGCAATCGAAAGGAAACCCGGCTCAACTGCCTATACTCTAACACATGCAACATTAGGTAATAAAAAAAGATGAACTAGAGGCCA
>NW_011117758.1:0-502 GCF_000146605.3 Meleagris gallopavo
GTATGTAACAAGCAACACGGAACGAACTTTGTCTTCTATTTGTTATGATCAGATTTGAATACATGTATACCTGGGCATCTTTTTCAGCATCTGAAGTACTGGGTATGAGATCTGGGCAGCTGGGCTCATCAAGATAAATATTATGTATTGTATATTTTGGGAGGGGTGGTAAAAGTCTAATTCTGCTTAGTGGTAGAATTCTAACACATACAGTTGACCACACAAAGAGCAATACTGAAATATGTGTAGTTAGCTATTTAAAAGTTACCTGGTATAAATATGGGAAAAAAATCATATTTCCTAATACTGATTTTTTTGTTTGTTTTGTTTAATTCTGTTCTGAGCTGCAGTAATTAAAAGTTAAAAAAAAAATAACTACTACATAATTTATATTATTTCTCAACAGTTGGATTTGCTAAAAATCAAGCAATAATGCAGAGCTCAGGAACCTACCTCTGCTTTCTGGATTCAGTAAGTTAATGCATTTTAATTCCATTTTGTC
>NW_011117759.1:0-523 GCF_000146605.3 Meleagris gallopavo
AAAGATGCGCTTCACAGTTCACAGAGCAGAGACCCCCCCAGTCTGCCCTGAAAACCCAGGAGCGAAAAGCTAGTTGTACTAGACACTCATATTAGTTAAAATCTCAACTGTTAAGTATTCAGCTCTGAATCTCTCTGCTATGATTGTCTTCCTTCCACCCCTCCACAGGTAGAATATATACAGGCCATCAAACAAGCATATTTTAAAAGGGCTCTTGAAACCAGACTGAGACCACAAGACAAAAAGTATGCCTACCTCCACTGAATAAATACTGCCTGTTCAAACTTTAAAACTATTCACTATAGAAAACTGATTCATATTTCAGGTTAATACTCAAAACAAAAGATGTTTAATTATGAAAAGACTTTAATATAGTGCAAATAGCACACCAATATTGAAGTTCTCAAGCTTTACAAAATCATAACTATTAAATACAAAACAAAAATAGGACAAAACCAAAGAATTTGACTGACATAGTTATTTAATGTTAAAGCCAGATGAGCAGCTTCTTTCCAGAACAGTT
>NW_011117760.1:0-580 GCF_000146605.3 Meleagris gallopavo
TTTTTCTATCTGACAGTTTTATCTCCATTGGAGATCCCCCTCTTCTAACAGCACATCTGATAAAAACATTGTAGCTTTTAGTTTTAGAGTATTTTACCCTTGCCTTGTTGGGGAATAAAATCACAGGTCCCTAGGTCTGAGATACGTGCCATAATGCAGATATGAATACATTCTTGTTACACTGTTGGCTGTATGATGCTATAGGTATTTGCTTGGGAGGTAAAAGGGCATAGGAATTAAAAAAAAAAAAAGAAGAAGAAGTCTCAGCACCAGACTTCTTGCTGTTATTTTTACAGAAGCAAATTCATGTTCACAAGGTGCATTAAAAGTTGGTTCTGGATGTCCCTCCTCACTGGAAGCATTTGGGAAGGGCACAGACTGCAGGTCCCGTTGCCTCCTTGCAGAACTCACACCTCATACACTCAGTGGCTCTCTGGCTTCTCACTACAAAGCTGACACATTCAGTTCTATTTGTCTAATGGTCAATAAGCTCTTTATACCTTAAGATAAGTGAGAGCTTAAGACACCTACTTTGTCAACTTTTAAAGCTAATGGAGAAGACATGCTTAAGACCCCCTCC
>NW_011117761.1:0-681 GCF_000146605.3 Meleagris gallopavo
TTATTCGCGATTGCAATGGCGGGGCTCCTGCAAGCAGTGTTATGTTGTGTTTATCGTGTAGGAGGCTGTTATGGAACAGAGGGTGTCTGAAGTGATACCGAGAAGACCCCTGGGGTGTATTTTGGCTCACTGGAGAAACACCGCTGGTGAGCCAGGGGGATATTGAATAAGAAACCAGGAACATAAATGGAGTAATGGACCAGTTTTATAATTGAGTGCCCTAATGATGAGACCAAGTGCTGGGTGTTTGTGGAAGTTGAAGGACTGCACTGTTCGATTCGTGGATCTTGAAGGCAGTGGGAGGAACTGCCTTGATGCTGTATGGAAGTGCATTTGTTAATGGTACATGGAACTGTAATTGAGGGTACAAAGAGTGGAATTGTGGGGGAAAAAAACGGCAAAAAGGGCAGAAAGGTGAAGGAAAACAGTGAGTTTGGGCTATTAGAGTTTGGGTCGGCACGAGAACACATCCCCGTCCACCCCCCTTGTAAGAACAACTCGGAGCGAGAGAAAAGCTGGGGGCCGGAGCCTCCCGCTGTAACTGCAAAGGGTGCAGTGCTGTGAGTGGGGATGGGACGGGACGTTCAAAGCGAGAACAGCCGTCATCTGCAGAGCTCGGGAAACCAATATCCAGTGTGAGCTCCGGAATCCTGGGGAGGGGAGGGGGTGAAACGTGAAATG
>NW_011117762.1:0-839 GCF_000146605.3 Meleagris gallopavo
AAATAATAGTTTGGCTAGTCTATCAATGTCCTTCCTCTTGCATCTATCATCTTGCTATACGAATTTTTGCAAGGACTTTTAAGGATAACATGAATGATTCTCCTCATCCTTCCCACAAGAAGCCTATTTGCTTTGTGGATCCGAGGTGTGGATGTGAGATGTAAGATGTACTTCATGCCAGCACGGGGTCGTCCACGGTGACCTGCAGCACATCGATCACACGTGCATCACGTGCAGCAGCACGGCTGCTGGGACATGATCTGTACATCTCTGCACTTCCAGCAAATAATGACAGTCATTAGATGGTTCTTGAAATTGCATTTTACTTCATAGCGAAGAGATTTTTAGAAACACAGAATGTGAGTAAGAAGTATTGCTGAAGAGCATATCAGAGGGAAGCATGACAATTCCTTGCTGTCGATTAGGCACCTTTCCCATCTACGTGCAATCTCATGCGTACCTCAAACCCCCTACCAGAGCATTTGGCACACACACCTACACCAAGGTCTTAGGAGTATCAAGGTCAGGAGTGTTAAATTTGACTTGGGTACTTCCAGCAAGAAGAGGGCACAGAGAT
The DNA here is from genome assembly GCF_000146605.3 of Meleagris gallopavo. NCBI lineage: Eukaryota > Metazoa > Chordata > Aves > Galliformes > Phasianidae > Meleagris > Meleagris gallopavo. Next base: position 578 of record NW_011117762.1, read on the forward strand.
AACTGCACACAGACACCGCTGGGTAAAGAGATGCCTTGGGGATCTCACACCAGTCTCTGCTCCTTCAGCAACGTGGCTGTAAGGACGGACCCGCCTGATCGTCTGAGAAGTGACCACGCAGACTGCACAGGGAAATGGAGGCTCCTCTGAGGGTCATCTGCAGTGATCCGTACAACAGCTACTGCTGAAAGCAAATGTTGAGATCTAGGTAAGCAGGAAACCGTGGCCTGGAGGTTATCAGAGTTGCACCACACACGAGGTT
>NW_011117763.1:0-488 GCF_000146605.3 Meleagris gallopavo
GTGCTTTGGAGGCACTGGGATCTGTTCATAGAGGTAGGTGAGGATGGAACTTCTCATTGACATGAAGTTTGATGGATGTGTGAAGAGTCGTCTTCTTGTGGTTGTGAGGGAAGGCAGGAGAGAATTGGTTCCCTTTGCAGCCCTCTACCTATGAAGTCTGGAGGGAGAGAGAGAAACTGTGAGAATCCACATGAGATTTGTTGCTCCTTCCTGCAAGTTCAGTGTCTCTCAAAGGTAAATGGGGTTTGTTGGACCTCTACCGAGCTTTGTGGCAGGGAGATATGTTCTGTTCCTTTGAGCATCCTTCTCTCTGAAGGGTCTGCTGGCACAGGGCCAAAGAAGCACATGCTTACATTGGGTTTGGTTGGCTTGTGTTTTGACTGTAGGGAACTCTGAACTCATCTCCAGCCCTTTCCAGTGGGCTGGACTCATTGGATTCTCGTTGACTGCTCCATTGCTAAAAGCCTCTCTATGCTTGTGCTGATGTT
>NW_011117764.1:0-317 GCF_000146605.3 Meleagris gallopavo
CGTTCTTTGGGGTCGATATCTCTCCTACATGGGCAACGTTGGCCAAAGTAGGGAGACCAGGTCTTGTGCTGCATGGCAGCAGGGCCTTGCTGCTAGCCTTGCCCAGCCTGGCAGCAACATGGGGCCCACCACTGCCTTATACAGCCCAGTGATAGCACTGACATCGTAGTGTCTACCCTTCTGGATTGGCTCCCCAACACAAGATCATCACAATGTCCTCCTGGTAGCCCAGCAGCAAGATGATGTCACAGTGCCCACAGTGCTGACTGGCCAGTTGCTGCATCCCAGCACACATGGACCTGAGAGTGCAAGCAGGG
>NW_011117765.1:0-461 GCF_000146605.3 Meleagris gallopavo
AATAGGCACAATAATAATGCCCTGGCCAATTGCAATATCCTTTTCCTGGGTTAGAACTCGGGCAGAAATAAAATCCTAAAAGGTTCAGGCATGGTTTAATTGGTACAAGCTCGCACAAAGTAGGTGTGAAACTGGGTGGACCTGCAGTCTCCTTAATTTGAATCACTTGCTGATCCTCTCACCTGATTAGAGATCATTTAAAGGGCTGGTGTGGGTTACTTTCTGCCTGGATTGGTACCAACACCCACCCCACCCATATAAGAATAGGATAACTGGTGGATTCTTATGGTGTTTAAACGGATTCCTCCTTTCCTCCAAAGTTTTAAGCGCCCGATGGATCTGGGTGTCATATTCGCGCTTTAAGAGGCGTTGGTCCTGGGAGTGGGAGTCTGGGGTTTACCTCTGAGGGGGCCTCTTGGCCTACATCCCCACCGTTTACGCCTCTGCCTCCTTCGCCTACT
>NW_011117766.1:0-707 GCF_000146605.3 Meleagris gallopavo
GGGAGGAGGTGGAGAGCCCTTGGAGAAAGAAGGAACAGGTGTTCAAGGGAGGTCTGAGGCTTCCTGAGCTCTTCACTCAAAGAAGGAACGACCCGGACAGGAGCCAGGAGGGAGCCAAGAGTCACTGGGGCTCATCTCCTGGGGATGGGAGGCCCCAGCACCACCACTGTGGGGCTCTGAGTGCCTGAGGAGCTCTGTGCTAATGACTGGGAGGACCACATCCAGTTGCATCTGATGGGGGAGAAGTGGGCTGCTGGGTGGGAAATGCCTGCAAATGGTGCCCAAACACGGCTTGATTGAGAGCAAAGACTCTCTTGGTGCTGCTGGGAGGTAGGGGGATAAACAAGAATCCCTAGCAGGAGCTTTTCCCTGCGGAGAAACAATTGGGAAACAGTTTCTCCACTCCCAAGTGGCTAGATGTGGCTTCATCCCTTTCTTCCTCTCCTGGTCTCTCACAGAGCCTCACTCTCTTCCTGGAGGCCTTAGAGGGCACTGAGTCTGTCATCCCAAGGGATAAGTTTCTGGACATCACCAGTGCCGTGTTCTACCAGGTAAGGGGAGCCTATCCTTGTGCCCACAGCAGTTTCCCTCTTGGCTAAGTCTCAGGAGGACTGCAAAGCTCTGAGCCCCTGACTAAGGCGGCTCAGCCTTAGCTCCTGCATGCTCAAGGCTGCTCCAGAGCTGTGCGTGTACCCCCGGGGATGCTG
>NW_011117767.1:0-388 GCF_000146605.3 Meleagris gallopavo
GCAAGGACTAAACAGAAAGAGTCTCCAAACTTCAGCAACTGGTCCCTCTGCGGCAACAGGTTCTGAATTCAACTACAAAAGCCTGTCAGCAGATGAGATTTTCACTGGAGCAGAAGTCACACTTCTCTCCCTTCTTAATCATTCAGTTGCATGCCATGCACAGCACCCTGTGCTGTATCATCAGCACAGCTGTTCTTCAGAGAAACAGTGGCACCCAGTGGCCAGCAGCAGCCATTGGCTCAAAGGCACAGCAGCTTCTCAGTACCTACAGCAAGAATCTCTCTCTCACACACTCCAATCCCCACCCCACCCAACCCCGCTACCCCAACCTCTCCACACGGGCCAAACAAGTGGGAGACAAGGAGGACAAGCACAGTTCCAGAGAATC
>NW_011117768.1:0-422 GCF_000146605.3 Meleagris gallopavo
TGCTGGGTTTCCAAGCTCCGCGACCTTAAGCTTCCCAGCAAGGGGTGGTTGTGACACTATTGGGTGGCATTTCCCTGTGTGAGAGTAGGAAAAATGAGCCCAGAGGTTCAGCCTTGGTGGCTGAAGGTATGTTCCTTGGGTGAAGGAGGAAATGGAATCTGTTATCATAGTGGGTAACGCTGGCACCCTCCTAGCAACAACTGCAAAACGTGCGTCGGATGGTGCTGGAAGGGTTCTGTTAGTGGGCCCTGTGGGCCGTTGTTACTAAAGACACGCGTGTCCAGTGGCACCACTGGGTCCTTTACCCACTGCCTGCTCCTCTCCCTGGTGACCAGGTTATTTGCAGAGGAATGCTCAGATGGCCCAGCACAGCTCTCCCCAGCCCGGCTCAGCCTTATTCTCCAGCTGCCTTCTGGAGGACA
>NW_011117769.1:0-304 GCF_000146605.3 Meleagris gallopavo
GACAGCAAATTGTTCTTCCTTTTCTTTTTCTAGACGTTGGGTTTTCTTATTTTTTTTTTTTAGAGAAATGTACACCTATTTTGCCTCCCTATCTCATAGGAGATACAGCTGCACACCCATGGGTAGTGTGAAAAAGAAGTTGCTGTAAGGAAGCCTCACCATGGCAACAGACCATGGACCCTTCTGTGCAATCTTTATGCTTTTGTGTAAGAGGCAGTGACAGAGCTGGAAGAAGAACACAGGTCAGCCGAACCCTCTTCTGGGTTGTGCTGTCCCTCGTAAGTCAGTGTGGCTGTCCTGGTGT
>NW_011117770.1:0-737 GCF_000146605.3 Meleagris gallopavo
TGTTTCTCTTAAAATGTTCTGGTTTGGTTGAAATTGACCTGTAAAGCACCCATCTTGGAGGGTGGTTGCCTGTGCACAAATATGCCAAGACATACCAAAGGTGTTTGACAAATCCTATGCAGAACTACAGAGAATGGGGAGAGTTGTGAAGTTTGGAAGATTGCGTTTTGTAGGCCTGGTCCTACCCAGATGTGGGCCAGGATCAGAGGTATAGAAGACATACCTGGCATGCTGCTATTCAAAGCGTGAGAGGTCTTTATTGTTGATGGCATACCGAATTGCTTGTTCTCTCCAAATAGGAATGACTGTTCCCCATTGTTCCATGACTGGTGAGGCGGAGGGATTTCACGAATCCGCACCTCCAGAAAAGGGAAACACGGCCCCCAAAATAATTAAAACAGTGGCAACGATCTGAGGAGAAACAAACTAATTTCCTAAATGTGGTATCAGAATGCAAGATAACACACTGTAACACAATATGAAATATAATGAGAGGGAGCGTCCGAAAGGTGGGTAGGCATTACGATAAGGCTGAGGTGAGATGCACAATCCGGTTGAGCAGCAGGGAGGAGAGCCTGATGAAGAAGGGAAGCATCAGGTGACCTTGCCAGGGTTATATCTCCTCTCTGACCGCATAGCCCCCTCGACTACGTAGTTCTTTTTCTATTCCGGACAGGTACCCGGCACTGGAGCATTAAGACTCTAACTCCCATTGCGCTCCATGATGTGGAATAAAT
>NW_011117771.1:0-833 GCF_000146605.3 Meleagris gallopavo
AACAATAAAATGAAGCTTGATCACTCATATTGAGTACTGTCGTGCTTCCCCGCTTGAGAACAATCTGATTAGGACGCTATCCGCGGCAGGGGAGAAGAGAAAGCTCTGGAGATAGCTCATGACAGCCTTCCAAGACTCGAAGGGAGCGCATAAGCAGGAGGGGGCAACGGCTGTTTAGGAGGGTGGATAGCGACAGGACAAGGGGAAATGGTTTTGAAGTGAGACAGGGGAGGTTTAGGTTGGTTATTAGGAGGCAGCTTTTCACGCACAGGGTGGTGACGCACTGGAATGTGTGCTTGAGAGTCACTTCCAGGATGATCTGCTCCATGATCCGTGACCAGCACAGAGGTGAGACTGCCATGCTGGTAGTTCCCGCGTCACACTTTCTATCCTTCCTAAGAGGTGTGCTGTCACCTTTTTCTCCTCAGCAGGGACTTGACCTGACTGCCTCGACTTGTGAAATACCATGGAGAGTGGCTCGGTGACTGCAGCGGTGAATTCCCTCGGAACTCTGGGACTCATCTCGTCAGGACCCAAAGACTCCTGGATGTTTGGGTCCTCAGGTGGTCCAGAACCTGATCTCCCATGGCAGTGTGGGATGGGAAGGGGTCTGTGGGACTGAGGAAGCAATGGCAGTCCCCACCTCACCAAAGCAAAGATGAGGGCTGTGCATAATGAGCAGTTAGCAGACAAGATGGAAGCAAAAATGGTGTTGGGTACCTGAGCCTTCTCTGGTGGTAAGCAACATGGTGCACAGAGTGCAGCCATGTGCTCCGAGCAAGGAGCACAGGTTTGTGCAAGAGGCCCGGATGCACGGGCAGTGCCTTCATGAC
>NW_011117772.1:0-816 GCF_000146605.3 Meleagris gallopavo
CTTGCTGTTGCCCTGGGCCAGCTGTTTTCCACCTTGCTGTCGAGAACATGCTCTCTGACTAACTTGACAAAGCCAAGGTATGTTTGACTGGAGTGCTGGGATTCTACCTAGCAGTAAGAAAATAGTTACAAACGGCCTCAGGGAGGAGGAATGGCAGGGAGGACGTTGCTGTTAACTTCTGGACCAGTCAGCAGGCTGACCCTCTCCTTCCCCCCAGAGGCTTTCCTGGGAAACTCAGAACTCTCTGTAGAGCTGTTGCACGACTCGATGCAGTTGTGGTCAGCCCTATTGTTCACGTTCTTGGTTAACCTCGCGGGCTTTGCAGACAGTGCATTTTTTACCAGCCATCCCAAATGTTCTGTATTCCTGTTGCTTTAGTCTTGTAACCATTGATTAAGGAGCTGTGAGAGCTCTCAGTGGCTGCAGCCACATTCCTCAAGGCAGTTGTGAAAGCTCGGTCAAACACAACTGGATGAATACAGGGCACTACTTGTGAATCCGTTATCACAGCAGTTCATATATTGAACGTGACTGGGCTGATAACCCCGAACTGGGCATCATTCAGAGTCTGCACTCAGCTGCTTGCGGCCCCTCTGGTACCCAGGGACAAGCCTGAATGCAAAGGGATTTGTTTCCTGCCAGACTTCTCCGTCCTTTTTCTTGTGATAAACATACACTGCTTGATTCCATTGTAGCTACTAAAAATACCTGTGACAAAATCATCTGCACTTTCCACTTTTACACCCTCGTACATAAAATTCTTCAACTGTCCTTCGAGGCGTGCTTAACAACGTGTAGAGTGAGAGAGTGGAGATT
>NW_011117773.1:0-695 GCF_000146605.3 Meleagris gallopavo
GCTTGGAAGAAGAGCAGCAAACAGCAGCGCAGTTGCCTGCCAACAAAAGAGCGAGGGGTCAGAGCGGGGACAGCGTGCCGGCTCCAGCAGCACAGCCTGGGCCTGCTGCAGCACGGAGCTCCAAGCTAAGAGGTAAGCAGGTGCTGTGGTACCCGCCCTGTAGGGTAGGTGCTGCCCTTATCAAGCACACTGAAGTTGCAGAGGTTTGCTTTGCTTTTTCCTTCTCTCTACGGAGAGGGGAAAAGAGTTGAAGGCTACCAAGTGCAAAGGCAGTGAGGTGCCACAGTGTGTGACCCCGCCTCTTTCTGTTAACTCCATGCTGGTCTTCTGCACCTTTCCACTGGAACTGTCATTCACTGAGAGGCTTCCAATTTCCTTTGTCTGTTTTCTGCCATCTGTTTTTATGGTACCCCTGTTTCTGCAGTTTTGCTGCTGACAAAATGAATTCCGTTTTATTCTTGCTTTATAGCAAGAAGACAACGAAAAGAGAGAGGAGTGCAACTGAAGAAGGCGTCTGTGAGAGCTGCTGCTGCTGCTGAGGTGAGTCCATGGTGAGCACAGACACGGCTCTTGTTGTTCTCAGTGCCTCCGTCTGTCAGACGTGAAAGATATTGCAGAATCCCAAGTCAAGCGATGTCATAGAAAAACACCCAGCTGTGTGTTTGAGGAAATCAAACTTGCCTTGTTTCCTTCCA
>NW_011117774.1:0-629 GCF_000146605.3 Meleagris gallopavo
GAAAAGAAAAAGGAAGGGCTCCAGACGGCTTCCGCGAGCCGGCCGGCCCCGGGCCGCGTGCGCTCCGGGAGAGGGGGAAGGGCAGAGAGCTGGCAGATAGTTTGAACCAAGAGAAAACGCAACGGCGGCGATCGAGGAGGAACGGGAATTCACTGAATTAACCGAGTCAAACAGAACGAGAGAGACAAGAGCATCCCAAATGCCAGGCAAACCACGACAGTGCGAGGGAAAGCACGTGCTTTGCTCCGCGGGAGCCGAGGCGGCTGAGCCGAGCGACAGAGACAGGCGCTCGGGTCCCGACCGGAGCTCCGCCCCACCGCCTCTGCCCGCCTGCTCCTCCGGGGATGCTGCCCCGCCATCGGGATACTCGAAGTGCCCATAAAAAGGCAGTAAACGGAACCACGACATTCGCTCGTTAAGTCCCGCTGCTCCACACGGTGTTGTGGTGTGGAATAGTGACAACAGAAAAATTCACAAAAACCACAACAGAGGCAGATTGTGTTTCTGCAGTGCAGGTTTCCAGTATTTTTGTATGTTAGCATATTCCTGAACTTAGAACCTTCCTGTGAACCTGTTGTTTCCTAGTATATTTTTTGGTATGCAGTGGAGCCCTTACTGAACTTACAAAA
>NW_011117775.1:0-400 GCF_000146605.3 Meleagris gallopavo
CAGTTCTTGTATGTGCATTTGCTCTGAATCTTAACTTTGGCCTTATCTCACTGGACCAGTAAAAAGGTTGAGTGGAAGAGCTAAATAAAAAGCAGCTCTGTCTGTCTGTCTGCCACTCCAAGGGGTTCATAACGCACCCATTACCCCAAATTATGCACATGCTGAGTGACAGTGTCTTTGCCAATGGTTTAATCTGATTCACTAGGATGAAAACTATTAAACTCACAATAAAACAAAACAAATTGCTTCTTTTTCCCTTAGGTCAGTTGCAATGGTTGGACTGGGGGGTGTTGGCTGAGTAGAACTGCGTACCCCTATATGCTTTCTCACTTACAGAATAAAAAGTGGATACAACAGGCATGACTGATAGTATAGATTTCACTCAGATAGCTCCATTTAT
>NW_011117776.1:0-463 GCF_000146605.3 Meleagris gallopavo
GTAATTTTCAGAAAGGAGATATAAGTTAGAGAAATAAGAAAGATGCTTTATTTAAACCATCACAAAAATTATTTTTCTAGTAAGATTATGTATTGGAATTTATCAAGAATGAAACACATATGATCATGCAAAATGTATTTTTTTCTTTTTTCTTTTTATATTTGAATGTGATTATGTTTTTCCTTCATCATTGAAGAAGGTTGGAACAAATCCCAAGACTGTTCCAAAATCATAGAGTCCTCCAAAAATAAATATTCTGGTGATATACGTATGTCAAAGAATAGTCAACATAAAAAAGACTACTTAGGTGTTTTATGGTATCTTTCTATATTAAAAATACCGCCACACCCTAATGCTTGATTTTATGTTAGTTCTGACATTAAATTTATTACTTTTTCCTGAATAAAAATCATTCATTCATGACTTCTAAGACCAGACTGTGGCCAGATATAAATCAATATTT
>NW_011117777.1:0-345 GCF_000146605.3 Meleagris gallopavo
TGGGTACGGCTGCATGAATAGGAGGCGTGACCTTCTTTAATTCCCTATAATCTACTGTCATTCTCCATGTGCCATCCAACTTTCGCACTGGCCATATGTGGGAATTGTATGGGCTGTTGTAAGGGCAGGTCTTATAATGCCCACTTTTTCAAATTCCTGCACTGTTTTTGATATTTCGTCCTGCCCACCCGGGAGTCTGTACTGTCTCACATTAGTAACCCGGCGCGGTTTCGGCAGGCAAATTGGCCCATGTTTCGCATGGCCTCTTAATATTACCTGTCACCGCCCGGATCCTAATACATCTACTGTCGGAGTCTGAACTCTCCCACGGTTGTGTGGAGAGCC
>NW_011117778.1:0-958 GCF_000146605.3 Meleagris gallopavo
TTTATCACACTTGTTTAGGGTTGAGGCTATTAGATCAATTTGTTTCCGCTTTGTTTTATGTAAATAATGTATTAACTAAGAAAATTACTATTCTGACACGTATAATTTATGCAAATACTGAAGAGTGGGAAATGTAAGTAGGAGTGCCACGTAGAAAGCTTCTCAAATATCTAAATGCTGCTGCGTTTTCTTGAGAGGGTCCAGCTTATTTGCCATCATAACCAGTTCCTAAAGATTTAGCCTCTGGGTAAAAGCTCTCTGCTTGAGAGCTTCAGTAATACACTGGCTTCAAAGAAGCTTTGCTTGCTACTTTCTTGTCCCCAGTGCCCATGTAATGCTTGGGAAATATTTTCTGTTACCTCAGAATACCTTGCATACGTTCACAGATTCATTTTGTCACCAGTGCCACACGGTGTGTCACACCTTTGTCCAGTTGTGATTATGTGAGATGCACAGTGCTCATTCCTTAAGAGCCCACAGTGAGCTCTTAAAACTTACTCTTGATACTCAGCTACTCAGTCTTCTACAGATGTCATAGTTTTTATGGATTCTCCTTGTTCTGAGCACAGGACCAGGAGAAAGATCCTTCTCTTTTGGAAGTGTTTTGCCCCGTGTTCTTCAGGGATCTCATTCAATTTCTTCTGGTTTTCCCACTGTTTGCAGCGTTGGTGCCAGGTCGTGCACCTGCAGCATCCTACAGCTTTGGCACTGCTGCATTTTCATGCAGGGAGTCTGTTTCTTAGTGTTCTGTGAAAGCCAAGAGCACTTTCAAACATCTTGACCAGAGCTTTCATAAGACAACAGGAATCTGCCCTTGTAAGAAGCAAAGGAGGCCGGCAACACCTGGGTTATGTTAGGAGGAGCAGGTCAGTGCTGGAGAACCTTCCCCTCACTACTGGTGAAGCTGTCCTGCAGAACCACGTCCAGTTCTGGGCTCCCCAGCACAAGAGGAGCGGGG
>NW_011117779.1:0-483 GCF_000146605.3 Meleagris gallopavo
CTCTCCCCCGCTGCTGCTTCTACCTCGGACCATCGAAACGTCGTGCAACGGGATCGCTGCTGGATCCTGGTGGTGACTATCCCCGCTTCCCTCTCTTTTCTATCTCCCTCCTTCCCTTCCCCGTCTCCCTGAGTAGGATTATAATAAACTCGTCGGATCAACATTTGAACCGTTGTTTCTTAATCTCACGCCGGGTATATAATATTAAAAGAACCTCATCTCCCTCTCATAAATCGGAGTGAGACAGCTTGGTGTGCTGAGATGGGGAGAATGAATGAGGGTCCTGAGGGGTTTAGAGGTACAGGGATGGAAAGGATATGGAGCATCCTTGAGGTCTTTTTTGGTGCCAAGTCAGGGAGGAAGGTGGGGGGTCCCAAGGAGGAATCAGGGGAGATTCTATCTGTGATCTGATGCACTGCAGGGTCTACTGTTGGGGTCAATATGTTAAACTGCTGCATCAAATTTGCTACTCTGCCTAATACC
>NW_011117780.1:0-645 GCF_000146605.3 Meleagris gallopavo
GGTTTGAGAATAAATTCTCTGAATTTAGTGACAACAGCTTCTGTTAAAGCCTTCATTCTTACTTTCACAGTTTGAATTTTAACTTCTGCCTGAGTGCCTTCTGGACTCTCATCTTCAGCACTGCTGCCAGTGCCCCAGGCAGATGCAGAAGGAGCCTGCAGAGTTGTGCTGTAGTTTTCTCCCCAGGAGTTGGTTGATTTTCCAAAGTAGTCACACGTTCCTTTTCCAATTCAGTCTCACCTTCGATGCCTACTGCAAAGAACAAAAAGTAGTGGAAAACAGATGATGAGGTAGCTTAATACGGAGACAATTTTTGGCACCCACGTTATAATTTAACCTAATGTATAATCAACAAATACACAGATGTTGTAATTAAGAACTATCCAGGAAAGTTAGGCAAGTAAGATTATTGCAACAAGAGGATCACAAATGGAAAGCGCTTACCTATGTTGTAGGCTCACAGTCTTTTCCACAAGGAGTGATCTCCAGGGAGATCCTTCCTCAGTGGCAGTCACCCCTTCCGACAGGGCAGCTGAATGGCCTTCGCCTGTGTTGCCATGGCTGACTCACTGCTTGTCTCAGGTGGTCAATCAGAGGCTCAGGCAGTGATGCAGCAGTTCCCATGCACCTAATGATAGCCAGAAC
>NW_011117781.1:0-752 GCF_000146605.3 Meleagris gallopavo
GAGTAAAAAGCAGCATAGAATGGAATGGAGAGGGGCTCTGTGGCCAGGGTCTGTGATAATGCCAGAGGGCTGTGGGCTTGGCGATGTTATGGCACTGATCATCTCCTTGCTGTTGCCCTGGGCCAGCTGTTTTCCACCTTGCTGTCGAGAACATGCTCTCTGACTAACTTGACAAAGCCAAGGTATGTTTGACTGGAGTGCTGGGATTCTACCTAGCAGTAAGAAAATAGTTACAAACGGCCTCAGGGAGGAGGAATGGCAGGGAGGACGTTGCTGTTAACTTCTGGACCAGTCAGCAGGCTGACCCTCTGCTTCCCCCCAGAGGCTTTCCTGGGAAACTCAGAACTCTCTGTAGAGCTGTTGCATGACTCGATGCAGTTGTGGTCAGCCCTATTGTTCACGTTCTTGGTTAACCTCGCGGGCTTTGCAGACAGTGCATTTTTTACCAGCCATCCCAAATGTTCTGTATTCCTGTTGCTTTAGTCTTGTAACCATTGATTAAGGAGCTGTGAGAGCTCTCAGTGGCTGCAGCCACATTCCTCAAGGGCAGTTGTGAAAGCTCGGTCAAACACAACTGGATGAATACAGGGCACTACTTGTGAATCCGTTATCACAGCAGTTCATATATTGAACGTGACTGGGCTGATAACCCCGAACTGGGCATCATTCAGAGTCTGCACTCAGCTGCTTGCGGCCCCTCTGGTACCCAGGGACAAGCCTGAATGCAAAGGGATTTGTTCCTGCCAGACTTC
>NW_011117782.1:0-998 GCF_000146605.3 Meleagris gallopavo
TGGGAACTTCATAAATCACTATCTGTGGTATATGCTAATTGCCTCACAGGTAACTGATGAATATGTACTATCAGTTGAAATACAACGGACTCAGAATCGTGTCATCTTTGAAGCACTTATGGTGGAAATATCCCCAGTTCTTCCTGGTGCCGCTAATAAAGAATACCTGTTTCTACGCATCCATTTCTTTGATCCAAAGCTAACGTACTAGAAAAAGCAAAGGAATGGGAGAGAATACGATATAAAAGGAATCAAGGGTAGTAAATCAAACAAATGGGAGAGAGCTGTCCTCCTAACTGCGCTGCGGAACGGCAGTGTGGCCAGAAGGGCCGTGCTTACATCACCTCCTTTCCCCCCAGAAACCATGTGGGGATGAGCAACGCTGCTGGGAACAGTAGTTCCCACCTATCGACCCCAAGAACTGCAGCTTCACAGCATACAGCTCTGACAGCATACTTCATGATGTTCTGATACGGAACTCCTGTGAAAAACCGTGACAGTGGGGAATAAAGAAACCTCTTCTGAAAGCAGTGATGGAAACGTTTTAACCTTGCGTCAGATTGCCACCATTGGACCCGGCCCAAATACAGCGCAACACCTACGGGAGTACGGGAGACATAGGGTTCTCCTCTACGGAATATCCTACCCAAACAGTCCCCAACCTGGAGGAGAGAAGCAATCAAGCAATATTTAGCTAACACAAGAGGGGGAGGTGTGAGTGCGGTGAGGGTGTGCTCTGCCCTTGAACCCAGGACAGGAATGGCTCGGCGATGTCCCACTCCCTCTCCCAGCCTATGGGTGAGATTTCTCAGTGGAGTGAGGACAGCCCTAACGGGGAGTGGGGTGTGTGAGAGCGGTGGAGACAGCTCCGATGGGGAAGGGAAGCAGAATGTGCTCTACGCAGAGCCACAAGCTCATTGGGCTGCCTCACAGCGCTGGAAGGAGGTATTGCACAGCGCACTGCGGTGTGTGGAACCACAGCTGTGCTTGGAGAAGGG
>NW_011117783.1:0-751 GCF_000146605.3 Meleagris gallopavo
AGCTTGTGTTTCAGCCATTACAAAGGTAGCTGAAAAGCTGGACAGAATGGAAAACAAACAAGAAGATATAATAGACAAACTATCAACCGTGCCTGAAGCTGATAAATCCATGGAGGTAACGGATACATCAAATGGGGACCAGAATCCCCAAAACAGCCTATTGGAGGGGCTGATCAACTTGATTTCCTCCCAGCCGGTGGCATCTAATGTCTCAGCTATCAAAAGAAGACGTTCTCCTGCTCGAGCAAGTGACAACAGTAAGACCACATCACGTTTTGCCTTGTGGCATTACCTACGTGACCATGGAGAAGATATGAAGGAGTGGCATAAACAACCTACTCCTGTACTTCAAGCACGGGTAAGAGAGTTACAAGACAAATCAACCACCAAGGTGAACTTCTCCTAAAAAGGTGATTGCTCCAGTTGCTGCAGACAATGAAGGTAACAAATAGAGGGGCCCTGCCCCCAGCCAGGGGGGGGAAAGGGATAATAGAGTTTATTGGACTGTGTGGATTAGATGGCCTGGCACATCAGAATCACGAAAATATAAGGCCCTGGTGGATACTGGGTGCACAGTGCACTCTAATGCCCTCGAGTCACCAAGGGACAAAATCAATTTATATTCATGGGGTGACTGGAGGTTCCCAAGAGCTAACTATGTTGGAGGCCGAAATCAGCCTCACTGGTAAAGACTGGCAAAAGCACCCTATTGTGACTGGCCCAGGGGCTCCATGCATACTTGGTATTGATT
>NW_011117784.1:0-520 GCF_000146605.3 Meleagris gallopavo
TCACGATGGGACTCGGTTTCCCCCACAAAAGAGAATTTGGCCCTTCCCAACTAGCTTTGTCAAGCTCAGGCGTTTCTTCCTTGGTCAAATTCTCCTCTTTGTGAAGGAGATGGTAAACAGACTCAGTGTCTTTCTCCCTCCCAAAATGGAGTGCGGGAGATCGCCTGTTTCATGCCTCCCGGCTTTCTGTGCTTTTCAGTGTCCCGGGACAGCTGGCTTGGGCCCTTGTGGAGAAGGAGTTGGAAAGCTGACTGTCTTGTGAATGGGTGATATTCCTTGAGTTGACTTTCTGGCTCGATACAAAAACGTTTCCTACCAAAGTAGCGTGAGCCAGCATCGGTTCTTACTGCCGCAGGAGGTTCTCATATCCCTGCAGCAGTGAAAGCAGCCCAGGAACTCGGCACAGAAAATGCGGTCTCCCTTCACACTTTGCTGCGTGGCTCCTGAGAGGTGCCAGTGAGCAATGATTGTCCTTCCCAGAGAGCTCTCAGCATGGAATGATCTTATGTCCCTTGCGAGG
>NW_011117785.1:0-821 GCF_000146605.3 Meleagris gallopavo
CAAACTGAAGAAACTATGCTTGAAGACCAGAAGCTTGTGGTTGACTGTGCTAAAATCTTCCTCCAAGGAGATGCTCTTCAGGTATTTCTTATTTCCTTTTTGTCAGAAGCTGATGCAAAAGCAGTCTTCCTGTGAAGTGCAGGGGAGGAGCACAGAGTGTGGCACAGCACCTAAGAGAGGTACAGACACACAGCAGGCATCTGGGTTTGGTGCGCTGTCTTTCTAGTTAGGCTTTTCTGTCCTTCCCTGGGACTGTTGCTGCATGTTGCTTGAGGTCTTAATCCCTGGGATTTACAGTTACCTTTCCTGTCCTGATTTGAAATGTGAACCCACAGTTCACCTAAGATCCGTTGCCATGAACACACAATTTCCTAGTATTGTGGCCCATTTTGCAGACTGAAAGTAGTGTTAGACTCTCTTCAAATCTTGTTGCTTCTCCTTTCTTGATTACAACAGAGAGGGGTTCTCAGCCAAATGGCAAGATCTGTATGAAAGCAGTGAAAGAAGTCTGTTCTGAGGGAGCTCCTCTCCAGGCTGGAGTGCATCCTGGAACAGCAGGTCCCAGCTCAGGGAAACACCTTTCCCTGCAGTTGACATCCACTCTGTCTCCAAGACGCTGGCTGGAAGAAAGTGCAAGGACTTGGAAGCAGAGAAACAAAAAGCAGAGCTGTGGCCTGCCAAGAAACAAGTGAAGGTAGAGTGCAATGGGGAGAAGGCTCAGAGGATTCTGCAACAGAGCAGAGATGGTGTGCTTACTCCAGCAGCACACCCTGGGCCTGCCCCAGCACCACGTAAGCAGTTACAGACCTACAAAGTTAAGA
>NW_011117786.1:0-653 GCF_000146605.3 Meleagris gallopavo
TTACTATTCCAACTAAATAAAGACAGGGTTAATACTGTTTGTTCTTCCTTTAAACTGCAAAAACAAATGCAAAGTACTAACAATACTAAACTACTTCCTGCTGAGGGCTCACCACTGCAAGAGGGAACGAGGAGAAGAGAGGGGAAGAAAGGTAATTAATACTTACAATGAAGAGTGACTTAATTATTCTTTATTAGAAGTTATATTTACCAATCCATTTCTAAACTATCAAACATTCAGTTGGCTACACTAATGCATTTTCCACAGGGCAAGATAGGTACTTGAATTCTGGAGAATTAAGACATGGAGAGACTTGTTCAGCAGAACAATCCACCACTGCATAACTGTATTCTATTGAAACATTCTACTGAAACTACTTAAGACACTTTTCATATCTTAAAACTACTCTCTTAATTAAAATATTATATGCTCTTGGCTGTTTCATCTAGACACAAATACTGTCAAAGCACCCTGTTCTACATCTCTTCCTTTCATGTCTTATGGAGGCAGACATGTTGCTTGCTCAGCACGTCACAAACAACAAAAACAGACAGTGATTCTACTTTCCCTATCCTATTGTAATGAAGGAGAAACAGTGCTGTGTTTCTTCACCCAGCTGTAAATGTTCATGAAATTTACAGAAACTAAACTGT
>NW_011117787.1:0-369 GCF_000146605.3 Meleagris gallopavo
TCTGGTCGTAACTTTCGGATGTCTGTTTTACAACATAAACACCAACACGGCCTCTTAATTGTTTAATTACCCCCTAACACCTGTGCCCCTTCTACACTGGTCATTGTTCTGGCCATCCGTCTGTCCTTGCTTAGAGATGAGCTTGGAAGGAGGATGGAGGGGAGCATCCTGAAGCCTGCACGTGGCATCCTCACATTCCCACAGAGTGGGACAGCTCTGCTTTGTGTCAAGGCCCTGACTCCTTCCCAGTTTGTTACATGTATTTCGCTTCTGCCGGTCGAACGAACAACCTTACAGCATGTTTCCTAGCTCAGAGCACTATGCCCACCTTGTTTAGAACATTTAAATCTATTGCAGCTTTGTGAGAAA
>NW_011117788.1:0-627 GCF_000146605.3 Meleagris gallopavo
TTTTGGCTTCGTTTATATCACAGGAATCGGATAGCAAATTAAACTCAAGGCAGTGCACTGATGCACTGGGACAGCAGCAACATTCCTTGTGCTGCTTAGTTCCCAGAGATCACACCACATCCCGGACCAACCCAGGACAAATCACACTCTCCTGTGCAGATCCTACACAGCCTTTCCATAACCCCTAAGGACTCTCTCCCAAGAGTTTGGACCTCAAACCCAGCCTCTTCCAAATGCTGAAAGAAGAACAACGGCTGTTAAATTTCCTTTAAATTTCTGGCATCTTACAGTACACACGGTTTAGAAAACACCAGCACAAGCCTAACATGGCATGGGCTTCCAAGCCTCAAATAGCAGAGGTAACTTCTCCCACTTAGGCAGGGAATTACCCATGTTTCCTATCTAGAAAAGACAAGAATGTTTGCGTGGTAACAGAATGTTTATGACCAGACAGCCACATCCAGATGTGCTCACGAGCAGATCTCTGCAAAGATGGCTGTCCGATAGAATCCCAGCCTGATGAAGGCTGTCCTGGAATTAACAAAGGCGAGTGTTTGACAGAAAGCTGCAAAACAAAGGAGAGCTTTCACGCCATGGAAAGCGTGCGCACAACTCAAGAGGCAGCCA
>NW_011117789.1:0-384 GCF_000146605.3 Meleagris gallopavo
TCATGTGCAATGAAAGCTGCAAACACCCAACAAGTGAGGATTTCGTCTACATAAACTTTGTTTAGCATGGACAAATGGGTTTCCATAAAAGGAAAAAGCAATTTTGCTTTTATGTATGAGGAGCAGAAGTGGAACTGGAATACCCTTTCAGTTCCCATAAATTAAAGTTCCCATAAATGAAAGTTCATGGATTGTTAAATATTAGAAACAAGGATCCTGTATCAGTTTTGTTTTTCCCAGTGCTGTCATTCTAGTAAACTAACATGTAGGGAGTGACGTGCAAAATTATTTTTTCCTACTCATACTCAAGACAAACCCATCCTAGAGAAACCCAAGAGTGCTGGCAATTACACAAACCTTCTCCTGTGTATTCCTGAGCATTGA
>NW_011117790.1:0-817 GCF_000146605.3 Meleagris gallopavo
GTCTTTAAATCTTCCAGTTTCTGATCTTCCTCTTGGCCCCATTTCAGATGTCCGTCTTTGGTTAATTTCTCATACAAAAACTTTACCTTACTGCTATAGTTCTCAATCCATTGTCTGCAATATCCTAGTAATCCCAGGATTTGCCTTATCTGTCTTTTATTTTCGGAGCCTGGAGGGATAGGATTCCATTCACCCTTTCTGGGTCGAATTTCTTGTTCCCTTTTGTTAACCAACGTCCCAAATACTTCACTTCCTCTTCTGTAAATTGTAATTTTGACTTTGATACTTTTAGTCCTTTTAGGTCTAAAAAGTTGAATAACTTCAGACTTTCTTTTCGGACTGCCCCTCATCTGCCCCTGCCAGGAGCAAACCATCTACATGTTGCACTAAGGTTACCCATGTTGTACTGGAGATCTGGCTGATAAGTGCCCAGTACCTGTTCTAGTGCTTGACCAAACAGATTAGGTGATTCGGTGAATCCCTGGGGTAGCACTGTCCACCTTAATTGTTGTTTCCCAGAATGCGTCTTTTAAGTCTATGGCTGTATACCACTTCAGTGCTGGTGTTAACTGGCTTAATAGAGTCCAAGGGTTGGCGACTACTGGGAACCGGGTGATCATTCGCTTGTTTATTTCCCTGAAGTCATGCACTAGCCTAGATGAGCCATCAGGTTTCTCCACAGGTAGCACGGGGGTGTTGAATGGTGACATGCAGGGTTCTAATGAGCCTCTTGCTATTAATCTCTCAATCTCTGGTTGGAGTCCCTGTCGGCCTTCCTGTGACATAGGGTACTGTTTATCCTTCCAGGGATCTCTGG
>NW_011117790.1:2334-3193 GCF_000146605.3 Meleagris gallopavo
TTGACACAGGTGTTCCCAACTTCATGGTGTGACCCACAGCACTGGGGTGTGATACGGGGATGCCACCAACTTTGGGGGTGTGACACTGTGATGCGGCGTCCCCACTTCCCCCGGGAAGTCCTTCAGCTGGTCACCAACTGTGGTGCAACGTCCCCAGGGGGGCCTTCTGTCCCCTCCGCATGACGGTGACACCTGACGCTGGCTGGTGGGGGCACAGAGTTCAGCACCGTGCGTGTCCCCGTCCTCGTGGCAGACGATGGTGACAGCGCCAGAGGGCTCCGGTGTCACCGGGTCCGGCTGGAGGCAGGTCTGGAGGGGTGACAAAGTACAGTAAGAGGCTCAGTGACAGCCCTTCCCTTGCCTTCCTTTCCGTTTCCTTTCCTTGGAATGCAACCTGCACACCCCCACAACACCTCCGCCACTTCTGCACACCCTTCTGGACCAATCCAAGCACCCCCTGGACCCACCTGCACACCATCTGGGTGCCCCAAACCCCTCCACGACATCTCCACATTCTTCTGCGTGACTCCAGGCCTGGATAGGGGGCTGGTGGGGAATCTGTGTAGGGAAAGGTGTGAGCGGGGCTTCTGCCACGTGGAAAGAGGGGCTGGAGGCGGTCAAAGCTTGCAAGGGGGAAACCGAGGGGCTGTGGGGGGCTTCTATGGCGTGGAAAGGGGGTCTGAGGATGGACAGAGGCGGTTGTGAGGGGGAAAAGAGCAGAACGAGGCTTCTGTGAGCGAAAAGGGGGCCTGAGGATGGACGGGTACGTCATGGAGGGGAACTTGAGGCATTGAAAGGGGGAAATGCGGACATGGGAGCAGGAGGGGGGGTCTGGGAGTGGACAGGGGGGTCGTGTGGG
>NW_011117791.1:0-544 GCF_000146605.3 Meleagris gallopavo
AGAGGAGCGAATCAAGAAGTGAGGCAAGGAAGAAAAGGCCAAATTGACACTAACTCAGTAGGGACTACAAAACAGCATATCGGAACGCTGTCCCCAAACACAAAAGCTCACGCCTCCCGCGGCCAGCCCGCCGGCGCGGGAGCGGAGGGCAACAAAAGCCCGTCAGCAAAAGCCTACAGCACCCGGTATTCCCAGGAGGTCTCCCATCCAAGTACTAACCAGGCCCGACCCTGCTTAGCTTCCGAGATCGGACGAGATCGGGCGTTGCCAGGGTGGGATGGCCGTAGACGCTGCGTGCTCCTGCTCCGGCCCTCTTCCCACCTGCACACCACTGACACCACCCGCCACACAATGGGAAAAGTGCCGCCTCAGCCACCAACAAAAGGCGCAAGCCAACGGAATCCACGACTCCCCGCACCTCACCATCCAACGCTACATCCCGGATCCACCCTGACTACGGCTTACGACATCCCACAACACCCACCCGAGCCAAGTCAGCGTGACACCACGGCATTAGCAACCCTGCAGCGGCCCTCTTCACGGC
>NW_011117792.1:0-445 GCF_000146605.3 Meleagris gallopavo
AAAGATTTCTGTCTCATTGTATTTTGCTGTTCTCAGTAGCGTAAAAACACATAAGAAAACATCGTAATTGGGAAGCATCACTGGATTTAGCCTGGCTGTATAGCTAATTGTCAGGGTTTTATGATTTTTGCTTACTGATATTCCACATCAGAACATTATGTAGTGCACTGGGAGTTAAAGTGCTAATGCTCCAGTTCCAGGTACCTGTCCCAGAAAAGAAGAACTACATTCCACAGCAGACTGTTTGCTGTATTGTTGTTATTTCTGCTCGGGGGGAACAGATGTAAGCCCTTGGTTGGTCATTTGACCTCTCTCTTTTCGACCATCAGTTTCTCCTCCCTTCTGCTCATCCCGACTGCACGCATTGCCTCAGCACTAGCGTAAGGCCTACAGCTTTCAGATACTCTGTCGCATTATATTTTGTTTTATTAGCTTCAATTTCCAA
>NW_011117793.1:0-1010 GCF_000146605.3 Meleagris gallopavo
GACAGCGCACTGAGAGCCGGGCTGGTCGGGACGTAAGGAGGGAGGCAGGGAGGGAGGGAGGAGGGAAGCAGTGGGAAGGAAGGTGTCGGAAATACCCAAATAATTCTCTAGGACGGTTTCTCTGATAAAGCAGATTCTATTTGCAATTGCAATGTTGGGCCTCCTGCAAGCAGGAGAGCACCCCGAAAAACAGCGTGACGTCTTTTCTTCCCTACTCCCCGACACTGATCTCTTTCTCCCCTGGTTCCTCACTGGCTGAGTTCTTTAGGTTCACAATCTTCTCAACGCTTCACTAAACACACAAACACTGGGCAAACATGGAAACACTGGACAAACATCAATGGTTGCTGCCTAAGCGTCAATCTGAAGTTAATTCATTAACTTATTCCACACCTGATCATTATTTTGCGGATATCTGCTTGTCCTTCTTCCACAAAGATGAGCTCGGGAGAAAGACAGGGCAGTGTCTTGGTGCCTGCCTGTCACGTCCCAGCCTTCTCACGGAGTGAGGCAGTCCGGCCTTGTGGAGAGGCCCCTGCCTTCTTTGATGTTTGCTAAATCTGTTCTTCTTTCGCTGGCAGTTTCTTATCCTAGCAGAACAACTCTACGATATGTTTTCTAATCCCGCATTGTTTGGAACACTTACCGACTGGCACAGTTTTGCAAGAAAGAATGAATCACCTAATTCAGTAGTAATGTTTCTAAAACACGCCGCTACCACATACAGTATTTGACTTCTTAGATCAACTCTTTCTAAGGATAAGTCGCAGAGTACAGATGCACGATGTTCTGCTTCTTCAAACCAATGGCTCTTTGGAAGATCTGACGCAGAAA
Source organism: Meleagris gallopavo (assembly GCF_000146605.3). Lineage (NCBI taxonomy): Eukaryota > Metazoa > Chordata > Aves > Galliformes > Phasianidae > Meleagris > Meleagris gallopavo. The sequence continues at coordinate 835 of NW_011117793.1, forward strand.
CAACAGTCCGTTCGCACAAGGCCCCGGGGCCGGCGCAGGGCTCTGTGGCTGTGCTTCAGACCCGAAGCCGGTGCCGGCCTCTGGTGCTGCAGCTTTAGGCCCCGCAGCCGGCGTCAGCCTTTCGGGCTGCGGATTGAAGTCCCGGGGACAGCGCCGGCTTCTCTGGCTTCGGCTTT
>NW_011117793.1:3113-3815 GCF_000146605.3 Meleagris gallopavo
GAGCAGAACGAGGCTTCTGTGAGCGAAAAGGGGGCCTGGGGATGGAGGGGTACGTCGTGGAGGGGAACTCGAGGGCTGGAAAGGGGGAAAGGGGGCTTTTGTAGGGCGGAACGTGGGGTCTGGGAGTGGACAGGGGGGTCGTGTGGGGGAAAACAGAGGTGAGTTGGGTCTGTACTGGGAGGAAAGGGGCTCTAGGAGTGGAGAGGGGGTGGCAGGGGAAATCCGGAGGGTTGTGGGGGGCTTCTATGGGGTGGAAGGGGAGTCTGGGGGAGACGGTAGGGGAGTGCTGGGGGGGAGAAGAGGAGAGTGGGATGGACGTCTGTGGGGTCGAAAAAGAGTCTGGGGGGAAACTTAGTGGGTTGTGTGGGGGAAAGGGGTGAACAGAGTCTCTACAAGGCAGGAAGAGCATCTGGGGGTGGAGGGGAGGGGTGGGAGGGAAGAGCCAGGGCTTGTGGGTTGTGGCTTCTAGTTGGGCAGAACAGGGGTCCGGCTGGGGGGATTGGAGGTCCAAATGAGGTCAAAATGACTCCAGGGGTCAGTGAGCAGCGCACAGGGGGGTAACAGGAGACTCTAGGGGTCAGGAAAAGGGGCCAGGAGGTGGGGGGAGAAGGGGAGGACACGGGGACCCTGGGAGTCAACGAGAGGGGAATGGGGGGCTGGTAGGAGACTCTAGGGATCGGAACGGGGGAATTGGAGGGGGGC
>NW_011117794.1:0-701 GCF_000146605.3 Meleagris gallopavo
GAGGCCCCATCCAACCTGGCCTTAAATGCCTCCAAGGCTTCCCTGGGCAGCCTATGCCAGTGCCTCACCATTCTCTTAGTTAAGAATTTAATCATAACCTAAATCTCTTTTAGATTAACAAATGTTTAATAATGATAGTGGTCATTGATCACAACCCCAAATTCAAATTTGAATGCCCTGATTCCACCATCCTGTTCCAGTTTAGCCCTTCTACTTTATCATCCAAATTTTCTAACAGGAAAATAGCACAGACATAACACCAGGAACAGTTCCATCCAAACTACAAGACCAAGAAAAACAGTACGGAATACAAAGTAAAGGCATAATTCTGACAGCAATAGCAATTCAAATTTTGTGACCCATTTCCCCTTTTCTAAGACTTAAGTCTCTTGCATCTCTTTCTCCCTATTTCTTGAATTACCACTTTGATCTTCTTGCTGCATTTAATCTGTAAGAATCTTAAAGAGTAACATTTAACATTTATGATGGACGCTTTAATTTTATTTGAGTTCTTTGATTCACAGGAGGCTGACCACAGTAGAAGAAATAAGATAAGTCAGCAGATGAAGGGATGAGACTCCTTTAAAACCATGTCCAGTAAAGCACAGAACTTAAGCCAGGACACTGGTCAGAAAGCCAGAAGCAGCTAGCACTACTCCACCACAGATTTTAACGCATATCACAGAATAAAGTGTAGTTCA
>NW_011117795.1:0-317 GCF_000146605.3 Meleagris gallopavo
GTGTATATAAACGAAGAAAGAAAAGGTAATTAATTTTTTTTTTTTGTCCGAAATGTAGTTTAATTTATAAAATGACAGAAATATTCAGATCTGGTGAGTTTTTAGGAAGAACGCTCTGGTCAGCTATCTGAATATCTGATTAGTATTTGGAAAATTTAGTAATTGAAAAAATTCAGTTTGAATGCTTGGACTGAGATGCTAAAGATACCTGTTACACATTCATGCAGGTATTTTCATCTTCTCCAGATCATCCATGCCAGTGAAGAAATCTTCTAGTAAAATATTCCACTTCTTTTCTGCTTGTCTGTGTGTATGCT
>NW_011117796.1:0-3041 GCF_000146605.3 Meleagris gallopavo
TGCAAACCTGCAGCAAGACGCAGCATTAACAGATAAACCTCCTACTGAAGTCTTGCCTTCCCCTTTCACCAGGTCAGAAATTCTCCCTCTTCCAGTCCTTCTGATAAGGGTGGAAATTGTGGCAACAACCAAGGAAGGTTTCATCCTACTGCACCATTCCTGGACTGTTGAACTGCCCCAGTTTCCAGTGGGACTGAAGGTCCAACATCACTCCGGTAAGCGCGAGTTGAATTTTAAAAGTAAGTTGTACAGCACAACTTTCGACGTGCAGAAAGACAAACTTCTATCAGGTCTGTTAGGTTAGCAAAGCTAGCAGAAGTACTCGGTGCGATGCCACAAACAGATCCTGAAAGAAGGAGCCGAGGGGGAGGAGAAGAAAACATCTGTGAGGGCTCCCAAAGTATCTTCCCTCTAGCTGTTGTACCATCATTCTGTACAGTTCTATCCTTGGCTACTCTCTGCCAAAAGACAGACTCAAAACTGCCTCAGAGGTTCAACGCGCTCTTCCCATTTGCAAGCTTACAAGCGTGGGAGGAACCCTTTCCAGGATACTCTATAGTGATATAAAATGGACGTCTTGGTAGAAAGCGGATTGCAAGAATGAATTCTGACTAGCTAAACATCACAGCTTTATGCAGATCCCTGAGCTGTGGTCTTCTAACAAATGAAGTGGCTTTTCACGTTCTGCTTCGTACCAGACTTACAACCCTTCAAACTCCCCCGCTCTGACTGAAGTTCTCTGGTATCCATGGAGTGAGCAAAGTGCACAAGTAACTGAAGTACTGAATAGCACCTTGATACTTACAGAACGCAATGTGCGCTAGTGCTTTCATCTTTCACCTTCAATTCTTCAGCTGACATGCTCTGAAAGGCAGTTACCCTTAAAGCTATCTGTAATCTTGCACAAATCTGAAATGAAAAGGATGAGAGAACTCGCACGAGCCTGGCGCAGGTAATGCTGAAGGATGCCTTCTCCCTGTAAGAAGGCTCAACCGCAGCAGCAGGCATAAAAGAACATGCTTTCAGCCCCAAAGGAAACAGACACAGAGGCATGCCATGGAGACAGAGCAGGCTTGGGCCAGGGCACAGAGAAGAGAGCACAGGACTTCTGACATTAGAAAATACATTCCAGTACACCCTAAGTTCATTCTAACAGCTGCGACTCATTCCAACACTTCTTCTGCCCAGCCAATGTATATTAACAGAAGAATAGCCCCCTGAGACAAGCTCACTGAATTGACTGCTGAGTAGCATCAAAAACATTACAAAACACATCCTGGCAGTGAGCCTCCACTGCTGGCAGTGCTCACTTAATTACTTTCTTGAGTGAGGCACTTCTTGACGTGCTGAGCAAGAGAATTCACTGTCAAGAAGGCAACATAATTATGCTGTAAGGAGCAGGTCCTCTCCATGACGTGTTTCTCGCTGTGCACTTCAGATGCAGAATTGTTTGCTGCATCTCTCTCAGTTTCTCAGCTGCCCTCACGTTCCTCTCTTCCTGTTCTTTGGAAGGTGAAAGCAACCGAGAGGATCACCTCCATAGGAGATTGCTTCTGTCTTAGTTGATCAAAACCCCTGTGACCTTTTAGGCCAGTGGTTATTTGTAACTGCAGGCTGCCAGAGGAGTTTGCACCATGGTCTGGAGCAGAGATCAGAGGCACCCATATGAAATGGGTGCACAAACGGGAGAACTGCAGCTGAGGCACAAGCCTGTCAGCAGCACAAACTCTGCCTTGGTGCACATATTGCAAGGCCAGCTTTCCCTCTCTGCAGTTCCACTCTGCAAAACTAACAGGTTGCAGAGCGGATCAGCTGAGCAGGGGCCAGAGCGCAGGATGCAGCGTAAGGGCAGCTCCAACAGCCAGGTCAGAGCTGCTGAGTTCCACTGCACACAGGGCAAGCCTCACCCTCAGTTGAGAGCTGTAAGAATCAGTCAGACTTCATCACACGAAGCACAGCAGAGCACAATGAATACCTGAAAGCTCCTCTTACTACCTGATGCACGGCTGCTGTGGTGGCAGATGTTTCCCAGTACGCTTGTATCCACCCACAAATAACTCAGAAAACAGCCAAGTCTGAGTGAAAAAAACTCTTTACAAGAATTTTGAGTCTGCCAGACCTGCAGGGGTGTTTTAGAACATGGAAAGCAAGTTTTGGCTCTAATCGTGTATTTACAATTCACAATGGTAGACTGGGACCACCAGACAAAGCTGTGCACAAAAGCAGGAGTAATGAACCACACCAGGCAGCTGCCCTTCCTCCTCAGCCACGGTCACAGCAGGTATCGTGCAGGCAGAGGGCAAGCACATATTTTGCATAGGCTTCTGAAGAACTTGCTGATGAACTTCCTGACAAAAGGACACTTCTGATCAGCACGTGATGCCCAGAGGCTACTTCTGACAGCAACAAGCCACAGCCAAACTCACCCCCCGTGCAGCTCAGCTGACCTCAAAGCACAGGGAAGAAGTGGTACTTGCTTTTCAGCCTCGACCTAATTAGTCATTTGTACCAGCAGAGGAAGGTACACATGCAGACACAGGAGTAAATCACATGAGCCCAGCTTCTCTGCTGAATACACCTGTCCGTATCTCTGCTCTGGTCAGTGCAATACTATTAAGCTCAGCTGTTCTGCCAAACGCTTCCGATCTGCGTCACAGTATAATGTGACCAGCAAGCACAGCTCTCACTGTTTTGCTAATGCAGCACGTTCACTGCCTAAGCACAAAACCAGGAGCGAGAAAGCAGAAGCAAAGCATCCCTTGGCAGATTTAACACTTCAGTCACGCACATCATGCTGATGGAGCAACAGCATGACTGAATCACCACAAGGTAAAGTTCTGCTGGCACTGCCAGCACTCAAGGAAAGCAGCGCAGCCCACGAGCCCTACCCCAGCTCTGCATCCAGCCCTGCCCTGGCAGCAGCTCGCCCTTCACCCTGCACAGCTCTTGCCAGCAGCAGGCTGGCTGCGCCTCCCCAGGGCCACGAGGCCAAACGCCTAAGAGCCAAAACCAAGAGAAGCCTGCACCAGCTAACAGCTGGG